>NC_064614.1:865832558-866135589 GCF_023898315.1 Schistocerca nitens
ATCCAGCACGGTAGCCAGTCCGTTGTGGTGGGGCCGCCATGTACCCTCTTGGTTGTAGCCCCCTGACAACACAGGGATCGCTCTACTGATGCCTGCGCCATTAACTCCCCACGTATGCCAAGGAGTAGATGCCCGTCTCCCTGGGGCATCAGGACTCCCGGCAATGGACATCCTGCCAGGTGGCTATTGCTGCGGCTGGGTGGCGCCCGTGGAGAGGGCCCTTGGTCGGAGTAGGTGGCATCAGGGCGGATGACCCGCAATGAAGCGTGGTACATCATCTCTCGCTGGCGGCCAGCCGCCAGCAGTCTCTAAGCGTTCTCGGGCTCAATTTAATGCTCAAAAGTACGATCCAAAAACGTTCCCCTCTCTGGCCACGCCGTGGGAGGAGCGTAAGTCTCAGGATGGAGGTAATAGTTATTCGCCCCGATTCTTAGTCTGCACGAGAGCTGATGGGGAGTCTTTTCTATCCACAAAGCCTCAGTTCTTCGTCGAGCATTTAGAGGACAAGTTTGGGGAGGTGGAGGGCTTGTCCAAAATGCGCTCTGGGTCAGTACTGATACAAACGGCATCCTCCGCCCAGTCACGCAGGTAACTTGCTTGTGACAAGTTGGGGGATGTTCACGTTACCATTACACCACATAAGAGTTTAAATATGGTCCAGGGAGTTATTTTCCATAGGGACCTACTTTTGCAGTCTGACGACGAGCTGTGCGCCAACTTAGAGTGTAGAGGTGTTCATTTCGTCCAGCGCGTTCATCGGGGTCCGAAGGACAATCAGGTTGCTACCGGTGCCTTCATCTTGGCCTTCGAGGGTGATACATTACTGGAGAAGGTCAAGGTGATGGTCTACCGTTGTGACGTCAAGCCCTACATCCCTCCCCCGATGCGGTACTTTAAGTGCTGGAAGTTCGGGCATATGTCCTCTCGCTGTACTTCTAGCCTCACATGTCGAGATTGTGGACGCCCATCTCATCCCGATACTCCATGTGCCCCGCCTCCCATCTGTGTCAACTGCGGAGAGCATCATTCCCCTTGCTCGCCTGACTGCATAGTCTTTCAGAAAGAGCGCAAAATCATGGAATATAAGACCCTGGACTGGCTGACCTATACTGAGGCCAAAAGGAAATATGACAGACTCCACCCTGTGAGAATGACATCTTCTTACGCAGCTGCTACAACAACTGTGCTAGCCCCATCAGTTTCGAGACTTCCAGCCAGCTCGATAAGCAATAAGACTCCTCCTGCCCCCTTGCCCGTGGGGGGCTCTACCCAACCGGTTGCTCCTGCACCACCTACCTCAGGAGCAACCTCCTCCCACCCGTCGGGGACGTCCGTTCCCGCTTCTCAACTGGAGAAGCGTCTAACTTCTTCGGCTACTCTCGCCCGTAAGAGTTCCCTTGGGACCCTCCCTTCCCAGGGTTCCACCAGCGGGAAGGATGACGGCCGACAGTGGCATAAGTCCTCACCAGCGGCCGGGCGTAGGGCTTCACGATCCTCCTCTGTCCCGGAGACTGAATTGGTGAAGCCTTCCCAGCCGGTGAAACCCAAGGTTCAGCGAGAGAAGTCCAAGAGAAGGACCTCTAAGGCCAAAGAACTTAGGGTGGCACCGACCCCACCGCACCTTTCGCGCTCTGCGTCTGAGGATGAAGTCGAGATTCTAGCGTCCGCTGAGGACCTTGACCTCGCTGGTCCCTCAGACGCCATGGATGCCTCTCGTACGGGTAGTGAATCGGTGGCAGTGAGTGAACAAGCGGCGTAAATTGCCTTCCCAGTCCTTTCACGCCTTTCTCAGCCATGGACAATATCATCCTCCAGTGGAACTGCGGCGGTTTTTTCCACCATCTAGCTGAGCTCCAACAACTTATCAGCCTTCACCCTTTCTTCTGCATTGCTCTTCAGGAAACTTGGTTTCCAGCAATGCGAACCCCCGCCCTCCGTGGCTAACGGGGTTATTATAAGAACCGGGCAGCATATGAAAGGGTGTCTGGTGGCGTCTGCCTCTATGTCCTTCACACTCTGCACAGCGAGTCTGTCCCTCTCCAAACACCTTTAGAGGCTGTCGCTGTTCGGGTGTGGACGCCACAGGCTGTTACCGTCTGCAGTCTTTACCTTCCACCGGATGGTGATGTCTCGCAGCATGTCCTGGCTGCGCTGATAGCCCAATTGCCGCCACCTTTCTTGCTATTGGGCGACTTCAGCGCCCATGACCCTCTGTGGGGTGGGTCAGTGGCAACAGGTCGAGGCGCCATCGTTGAGCACTTATTGTCGCAGCTCGATATCTCGATTTTAAATGATGGTGCCTTCACACACTTCAGTGAGGCGCATGGCACATACTCCGCCATTGACCTTTCAATCTGTAGCCCTAGCCTCTTACCGTCTGTCCAATGGAGTGTGCATGACGACCTGTGTGGTAGTGACCACTTTCCGATCTTTCTGTCACTACCACAGCGTCACTCTTCTGGGCGCCCTAGCAGATGGGCTATGAATAAGGCTGACTGGGACTTGTTCTCCTCCACTGCCGCTCTTGAGCCTCTCTCTAATGATGACATTGATGCGGTGGTTCAATCGGTCACCACCAGCATCGTTACTGCCGCCGAATCTGCCATTCCCCGCTCCTCTGGGTCCCCTCGGCGGCGGACTGTGCCTTGGTGGTCGCCTGAGATCGCTGCAGCGATTACAGATCGCCGGCGGGCGCTACAGCGTCACAAGCGACGTCCCTGCATTGAACACCTGATCACCTTCAAACGGCTGCGTGCGTGGGCCCGCCGCCTTATCCGCCAAAGCAAGCAGTAGTGCTGGGAGCGGTACGTGTCCACCATTGGCCTCCATGTCACTCCAGCGCAGGTCTGGGCCAAGATTCGACGCGTCTACGGCTATCGGCCACCTGTCAGCGTCCCTGCGCTCTCACTGAATGGAGCAGTTTGTACTGACTCCGACGTCATTGCAAACCACTTAGCAGAGCATTTTGCTATGAGTTCCGCTTCTGCGAATTACCCTCAGGCCTTCCGCTCCATTAAAGAGCGGATGGAACGTCGGAGCCTTTCGTTTCGCACCCACCATCCAGAATCGTACAATGTTCCATTCAGTGAGTGGGAATTCCGCAGTGCCCTTGCCGCTTGTCCTAATACCGCTCCTGGACCAGATAGCATCCACTGCCAGATGCTGAAACACCTCTCAGTGGACTGCCAGCGGCGCCTCCTCGATCTTTACAACCGTCTCTGGGTCGAGGGTGAGTTTCCGTCACTGTGGCGGGCAAGTATCGTTATCCCCATTCTCAAACCAGGCAAGAACCCTTTGGAGGTGGACAGCTACCGCCCCATTAGCCTCACCAACGTTCTTTGCAAGCTTCTCGAACGGATGGTGAGCCGGCGCTTGACTTGGGTACTGGAGTCTCGGGGCCTTTTGGCTCCATCTCAGGGTGGGTTCCGTAAAGGCCGCTCCGCCGCTGACAATCTGGTGAGCCTGCAGTCGGCCATCCGTACTGCCTTTGCCCGCCGTCAGGACCTGGTCGCTGTCTTTTTCGACATGCGGAAGGCGTACGATACGACATGGCGTCATCACACCCTTTCTACGCTTCATGGATGGGGTCTTCGGGGCCCTCTGCCGATCTTTCTCAGAAATTTTCTGTCGTATCGTACCTTCCGCGTGCAAGTCGGAGCCTCATATAGTTCCACCCACGTCCAGGAGAACGGTGTGCCACAGGGTTCTGTTTTAAATGTCTGCCTGTTTTCAATAGCCATTAACGGGCTCGCTGCGGCCGTGGGAAATTCTGTCTCTGCTTCCCTGTATGCTGACGACTTCTGCCTTTATTACAGCTCTACTGGCATTGCAGCTGTTGAACGTCAGCTACAGGGCGCTATCCGCAAGGCGCAGTCTTGGGCTGTAGCTCATGGGTTCCAGTTTTCGGCAGCCAAGACCTGCGTAATGCATTTCTGCCGGCGACGCACTGTCCACCCGGAGCCACGGCTTTATCTTGCCGGCGAACTTCTTTCAGTGGTGGAATCACACAGGTTTTTGGGGGTGGTTTTCGATGCCCGGTTGACTTGGCTGCCTCATATCCGGCAGCTTAAACAGGCGTGTTGGCGGCATCTAAACGCTCTGAGATGCTTGAGCCACACTCGCTGGGGCGCCGACCGATTTACCCTGTTGCGGCTCTACCAGGCGTTAATCCAGTCCCGTCTGGATTATGGGAGCCTGGCTTATGGCTCAGCATCCCCCTCTGCGTTGCGGGTGCTGGACCCAATACTACACAGCGGGATCCGACTTGCCACTGGTGCCTTCCGCACCAGCCCTGTGGACAGTATCCTTGTTGAGGCAGGTGTCCCTCCACTGCGGTTACGACGCCAACAATTACTGGCTGCTTATGCTGCCCATGTTTTTAGCTTGCCCGGGCATCCAAATTACCGTGTCCTGTTCCCGCAGTCAGTCGTCCATCTGCCAGACCGTCGGCCCCGGTCGGGTTGTCCGATCGCCGTACGCGTCAAGGAGCTTCTCTGCGGGCTTGGGTTTTTCCCTGTTCCACCTCCTTTCCGGGCGCCTCTGCGTACACCCCCGTGGTGTGTTCCTCGCCCTTGCCTTCGGCTCGACTTGGCACAGGGCTCGAAGGACTCGGTCCCTCCAGAGGCCTTCCGCCGCCGCTTTTATTCCATCCTGGCCACGTATCAGGGCTCTGGAATTGTTTACACCGACGGTTCGATGGTTGCTGGTCGTGTCGGGTATGCACTAACTCTAGGGGACCGTTCCGAACAACGTTCCTTGCAGGATGGCTGCAGCGTTTACACTGCTGAGCTGGTCGCCATCTTTCGTGCCCTAGAGTCTATCCGCTCCTGCTCAGGTGAGTCCTTCGTTATCTGTAGCGATTCCCTGAGCGGTTTACGAGCTCTCGACCAGTGTTTCCCTCGTTCTCGCCTGGTGACGGCTATCCAAGAGTCTCTGCATACTCTTGCCCGTTGCGGCCGCTCTGTGGTCTTTGTGTGGACCCCTGGTCATGTCGGTATCCCGGGTAATGAACATGTTCACCGCCTGGCGAAAGAGGCCACCAGTAAGCCATCTCGGGATGTTGGCCTCCCAGAGACTGATTTGCGGGCAGTCTTCCGCAGCAAAATTTTGGCGCTATGGGATGATGAATGGCGCGAACTGACACCGCGCAATAAACTCCGTGCTGTCAAGGAGACGACGGCTGTGTGGCGGTCATCCCTGCGAGCCACTCGCAGGGACTCAGTAATTCTTTGCCGGCTCCGCATTGGCCACTCCCGGCTGACACACAGTTATTTACTGCGCCGGGAGGACCTTCCTCTATGTCGCTGTGGGGCAGCTTTGACGGTGGCCCGCATTTTGATGGCCTGCCCCCTTTTAGCTGTGGTCAGGCAGACATTTGCGCTGCCTGATACGCTCCCTACCCTTTTAACAGACGACTCCGCTATGGCTGACTTAGTTTTACGTTTTATTCGGGCAGGGGGATTTTATCATTTAATCTGAGTGTTTCTGTTTTATTTTATTGTTTTGTGTTGATTCTGGCTTTTGGCCTATGATTTTAAACTGATTTTTTAACGTGTTTCTAAGTGGTTGACTTTTCCTTTTTTATTTCTATGGTCGGCCAAACACCGTCACACTCTGTGTGGTTTTAGTTCGTTTTGTCTTGTCTTTGTCTCAGTTTCTCTTGTTCTGTATTGTCTGTGATCTATTCTGTTCCTCGTTTTTATTCTCTGTGGGTGTTCTTTGTATTTGGAAAAAGGGACCGATGACCGTAGCAGTCTGGTCCCTTTAATCCCCCAAACCAACCAACCAACACAAGGATGGCTGGGTGGAGTATTACCGCACAAGTGCAGTTGGGGTATTCAGGTTGGGAGGGGGTGGGATGTTGACAGAAGTAGGTTGGGAGATAGAACACAGAGGTAGTGTGGAGGTCAGGGGGAAGGAGCATAGGTTGTGAGGAGGCAAGTGGTAGAGGAAGTAATAAATATCTGGGTGAGGCCAAGGTGTTCAGCTACCGTATTTTTCCAGAACTCAAATGCATCTTACAGGTATACTCAAGATTAATATAAAATGTCCAGTGTTTGATTTAAAATTCCCAACAATTTTAAAAGTGGTCATACATTTGATGCTGCAGGAAACCTATCTCTATCTGGCAACATTGGATTCAACTGGCAGCAGCAGTGCACCGATGTGATCATGAGTTGTGAGGATTCACAAGCTTGCTAACACTTTATCCCTCCTGCCCCACCATCATAAAACTGCCTAGCCTACGATGCGCCATTACAGTCTATGGTGCCAGTGAATTTGAATTGAAAGTGATCTGTGTTATCGGTAACACTGCAATATGTTTGATAGTAGCTAGTTTGGTAATGAAAGAAATAAAAGGTTTTCATATGATGCAGGCTGTAAATCAAAAGTTGTAGTATATTCAGAACAACATGGAAACAGAGCAGCTGAGCCGCATTTCGGCCTTGCACTAACAGAAAAGAAAAGGTTCAAGTTTGGCGGGCTAGTAAAGAAGAACTGAAAAAATGAGGAAGACTAAATGTTCAAATAGAGGACTGAATGCAAAATGGCCAAAACTAGAAGATAACATATTGAAATGAATTCAAGAACACCATCGAAGTGGCATTCAAATTAATACACAAATGAATGAAATGCATGGTGTAAGGTAGTGCTACAGTGGAACATGACAGACTTTGTGCGTGGAGTTGGTTGATGCTTGTAACGGAACATATTAAAGGCTTTACTTTAATGAAGTATGCGATACCCTCCAAATTCAACCAGTTTAATGAGTATTTATGATTATAGAAAAGTTATTGTGTATGTTAACAATGATTGCACAACATGTCTCCATAAACAGTCAACCCATTAAATTATACTGAATAGCTGACCCACACAAAAGTTAGTATCACTTGATCACTGATACAGCAAATGTCATCATGTAAAAACACTAAGTTTATCTTAAATAATTAATATGAAGTACGAAAAATGGTGGCCAACTTAGGTATTTTGGATCTCCTTAAATAAAAATCACCCAGTGATTAAGATGGCCACCAGAGTAATAAATATTTGATGTTTACATATGTGTTGGTTTCGCTCGTTCTTTATCATCAAAAGCACATAAAAAACACGGGACCTCATATTTTTACCCTAGACAACCAGATTTAGAGCCAGCATCAGCATCGAGACACAGCAGCGATCCAGCAAGCAGCAGCGATTACTACAATGCATTTTAATGGCGCCAACCTAACATCAAGTTAGCTCCGTAAATTGGAGTGAAATAGTGCGATTATAGCAATTAGCAATATCTACGACTAGGCGACCATTACATGCTGCAGGTTTAGAAAGCCTCATGGACTTAGAATGTGAACCAAAACCAAAATATCTCAGAAAATGCCACAAGAGTATGAAAAAATATGAAGAGAAAATATTACCTTTCCATCGCTTTATTATTCAACATTGAAAGGAAACCAGTGTGGAACTCAGCCAAATAGCGAATCTAGATGAAACACCTGTGCCACTTGATGTACCAAGTAACAGAACTGCCACGAAAGTTGCTAAAACTATAACTATAAAAACAAGTTGTCATGAAAAACATGCACTACACTGTTCTCCATTCATGTTGTGGTGTCGGTACTAAACTTAATCCAACAATCAATTGCAAACACAAAACAATTCCAAAACATTCTGAAATTCCCCCAGGTGTTGTTGTTCACTTACATGACAGGGATTGGATGGACAAGGCTGGTATGAAATAATGGATTAGCAGAATCTGGGAGAGAAGGAAAGGTGCTAGATCAGTTTAGTACTCATTTGAAAAATTCTCTAAAAGAGAAATTCATACAGGGAAATACAAAGCTTTCTTTCATTCTGGGAGGACTTTTCACAATTGCAGCCTCTTGATCTCAAAGCAGGGCATATGCATGTGCGAACATACGTGTAAAGTAATGATCGAAGCAGACGAAATGAATTAAAATTTGTGCTGCGTCTGAGACTCGAACCCTGGTCTTCTTGCTTGCTAGGCAGAAATGCTAATCATTACACTACCACAGCACAATAGTCAACAATGCTGCATGAACTACCTAAGCTGAGTGCCCCCTCTGAGACCCCTGGACCAAAATGGCCCAAATGTGACGCACCAAATCCTTGCCCCAAGATGATCAACATAGGAAGCTTTATAATACTCTATTTTCAATATTTATGGTGATACAGATATGCTTTAAGCCCCTGCCATATAAATTGTCCTGCATGACAGGTGAGTTATATAGAAACAGTAATGATCTGCCGGGCCATCTGAGGAATGGGATACAACCGGTTGACCAATGACGTCATAGTTTACTTATGACTATTAATGTCTTTATTTTCGAACCATAGGACAATAAATTTGTTATCTTCTGTGGGTAAGCGCCATCATTTTAAACTGAAAGAAATGAATGTGTTATTAAAAAAAGGTTTAGACATTGTGTTTGCATTTATTTAAATCATTTGTTCTTTACAATTCATTCGGTACTTATTTCCATTGTTAGTGAGTTTGAGATAATTTAGGACAATTTTTACTTTTTGATTTACGTTGGTAGGTACAGATTTATCTATTCCTATGAATATGGAAGACCTAAAGCAGACTTTGGGTGTAGATACGGTGTCAACCATTCACATTTTGCAATTGCAATGTGGTCTTCTTGCTGATTATGTTCCATGTGGGCGCGAGAAGGGGTTTGCTGCAGAAATGGTGTAACACAGAAGTTTCCTGTTTTTAGAAAAAAGGAATTACTGCTACAAAAATTGTTCTTTGTGATATTATTAAATGTAAATATTTGCTCTCTGCGTGAACTTAAGAATTGCATTTTCAGTGCCAAAATTGTGGTTTACACCATTGTACCTCCAAGAAAAATTTGAAACTTTATTGATGTATACCATATTTTTGTACTCTTATACGTCATTGTTGGTCTCTGCGAACAAAATATGTATGTACTGCCAAAATGAAGTAACCTACAGTATCACAGTATTAAGGAAAATGATGGAAATAACACTATTTAAATTAAATAAACAGTATATATTAAAGAAAAAACATTTATTTCACTTTTTCCTACAAACATGGGATGCAAAGTGCAACTTCTTCCTTTACTTGCATTAGTACTCAAAACAATGTAACTTTTTAAGGTAATATGACAAAATGAATAACCTATACTAGGTGACATCTGTCCCTCGATGTATGTTGGAAACGGGGTTGGATGACCTTGAAAATTAGTTGAAATTAGGTATTTGAAAGCGTGGCGAACGCCTTTTCTTACCTATATGAACACTGACAGCCTAGTAAGCACTGATATTTCAGCCTCTTGTGGTAACATCGAACTAAGTCGCTATTGCTGTAGGTAGATAATAAATTTAAACAAATTATATTCGAATTGAATGAGCAGCCTCTAGTGGGGGCAACACAATACTAACTCCAGTCAGCTGCAGGAGTAAGCTCTTAGAGCAAAAATTAATGTCTACTTTCCAAGAGGATGGTGGTATTGGTTCTAATTGTTTAAATAAAGACTTATGTCCAGTTCCTAGGAAGAGGTGACTTAGGTTAGTGAAGGTAGCCCAAGTGCCCTTTGTTTCCTGCCATTTTCTTAGGGTAATAGAGGTAGCCCAATTGACCTATCTTCCTGTCAAAATTCAAACTTCCCAACAGTTCCTAGGACGAGGTGGCGGTTGGGTAACAGGTTAGTGGAGGTATCCCAAGTGTCCTATCCTTCACCTCCCAATATGATACTTGCGCCAGGGGGTGGGGGGGTATGGCACTTTCTTAGGTTAGTAGGGGTAGTCCTGTTGAGCTATCTTCCCTCCAAAAATTCAAACTTCCCGCCCTCTTGAATGATGTCAATCGCGCCATCAGCTGACGTCACTTGACATCACGTACTTGCATCACGGCTGCCATCTTGGATAATGGTACTTTGGGGTGATGCCCTCACTAGGGTGACGCCGCCCTTCCGCCATCTTGGATAAGGGTACCTGGGGTGACACACAGGTTGCCCTTCTACTGGCATCCATCCTAGCTCCAACCGGTTTGATTTCATCAAACACCTTCCTCTCCCCAGTGACTACCATAAGGTGCGCCGGTTTCTTGGCATCATCAACTTTTACAGCCGACACATTCCTCATGCTGCATCCCTTCAGGCCCCCCTCACAGATGCACTTGCAGGCAAAAACACTTCTGTCACCAGGAAGTTTCCCTGGATGGAAGACACGCATCGAGCTTTCGACGTATTGAAGTCCTCTCTTTCCCGCGCTGTCATGGTGGACCATCGTATCCTAGACGCTCCTATTTCCATTACGAATGATGCAAGTGATTCGTCAATAGGTACAGCAATATCTGGACGATGCAACAGAGCCTTTAAAATTTTTCCCGAACAAAATTGACATCCTCTCACTTTTGACCGCGAATTACTCGCAGTATACGAAGCGGTGCGATACTTTCGTGATGCATTGAGGGCCGCGAATTCAGCGTCTTCACAGGAGTAGCATTGTTAGCTGTAGCAGGAGGAAGACGTGCTTTGTTGTTGGGGCAAATTTTAGCGATTTGTTCGAGATAAACTCGCGCTGCAGTGTTCTTCTTTGGCACGCCAGTGCAGAACGGTGCACAATCACCTAAGTGAAAAATCTGTACAATACACTCGTTTATTTATACATAAAAGCCAACTTAGGAATTTTCCTTTGTGTGAGTCCGTGTGTAAAAGACTGTGTACCGATTTAAAGTCCTAGATTCCCATATTTAACTGTTCGCGTCGTTCCTGCGTAATCTTTCATTGACTCTATCAATAACCGTTTGTATGTATAAATTTCGAACATTCGCAAGTGGCGCGACATACTCGTGCTGGTGTTGTTTATTGTACACTTAAACGTTATTGTGCTCTTTTAAAATTTTGAGAACAGCATGCCTATCCTCGTTCAAACCAATCGTTCTCTAATTTCGTTGTACAATTACGTGAGAAATAGGTTACTATGTGAATTTTAGGATGCTTACAAAACTGTATTTTCGTACGTTACTGGTACCATTGTTTTCGATACGTAATTTATTTTGTATCAGCGTTTGTGGTTCACAGTTCTACTAGATAATACAACACCCCTAAACTCCATTAAACATCAAAGCAAATAAACGTGAGTTTTTGGAAGCTACCATTATCCTTTGCAAATTCTATGAGCAGTTTGTACCAAAGCGGCGTTTGTGATTTAGTTACCGTAACAGTTTTTTTAACATATTGAGTTACATCTTGTTTTCCCTTGAAGAGGAGTAGCCCTGTCTGTTATCCAGATTTATCATAAATGAACTCCGTTTTCGAGTTAGCTAATGTGGTGGTTTTCACAGTATTGGCGATACAATTGTGAAATGTTACCAAATGCGCTGCGTTCTGTACACACTGTTTCATTTCCCCTTAGTACAATGCATAGAACACATAGCGTCCGTTCGATAAGAAAGCATAGATTGTACTAACTATGGCTCCGGTAGAGAGTGTATACATCGTACACCAGCGATATTATTGTTTAGAGTGCCCACAGAGGCCCTCCCCCCCCCCCTCCTTTCCCCGTGGCGTGTGGAACACAGATGGAGACAACTTGAGCTTCAGCGTTATCACTGTGATGAGCGGCTGCACCGCTTATGTGAGTTTGTAATACCTGAGGCGTCGCGGGACACGTTGTGGTCGGTCGAACACCGAGATCGGAGGTCGTGCTTTATTGTTCACTATCGTCGGCCGTTGTGTGGGTGACGCTGGTCGTTCACCTTCCAGCGACATGTGTAGAGACGACGAAACTGATGTGGAGTCGGTGCAGAGATCTTCTAGGGCCAAGCCCACTTTAAGCAGTTGATGGCCACCATTGTCGGTTTGCCATTGACCTCGATTTGGAAGGTGTTGCCGCTGCGGCTGATAACTTGATATGGGCCCTTGCAGGGGAGTGTGAGCTCAGGTCGTACCACATCGTCGTGCACCATTATGAACTGCATTGTGGCCACGCGTTGCGTACAAAGATAGGTGGCGCTGTGTGGGGGCCATAGCAGTGGAAGGGCGATGCGCTGAATTCTTCTACACATGGCTTGTAGTAGTTCTGGTAATGGTTGTGGGTCATCGTCCGTTGGAGGCATGAAAAGATTCGCTGCTAGTCACAGTGTCTTCAGTATTGCAGTTTGACAAGTGACACCTGCACATCCTCTTGTGTGGTGGTGCACACCCCTGGCAAGACCCAAGGGACCGTTTCTGTCCATTCATTGCCATGATACATAAGCACTGCTTTCATTGTCCTGTGCCACATTTCGACAAATCAGATGTAAGTCTGTGCTTCCCATATGATAAATAGGGAAACCACCTATAAGTTAATTTCAAATCAAAAGTCCTCACCAGGAACAACATACTGAGAAAACTGTGCAGATCACAGGGGGACAAGTCAAGCTGAAACCATTTAAATGTCTGCAAGGACATTATGCTGTTTTGCTGCAAAGTATGTCTGTCCTCTTTGGTATTCGTCGACACATGCCAAGCAGGTGGATAATGCCCTAAACGACGTGTCTGACTGCTTAAAGTCAACTCCAGTGGAATAGCTCAACTACCACTCAGGGATAGCACCACCTCCTCTTCAGAGAGAAATAGCAGCAAACAGGGAAAGAACGAAACTGGAACAGGAAAAACGCATCCCATGCACGGGCAATAACCCTACCCACAACGACTAAGGTCAAGGAAAAGTTTCCTCAGAACATCAGAGAAACTAACAACCACTGATGAAGAAGCCAGGCTGCAACTATGGAGACATCCCACTGACCCAGTTGGTAAAGCTTTTGAGAATCTTTACTGCCTTGTCATGATGAGAATTGGCCAGTCTGGAAGTCCTTGAACAGGCTGAGGACAGGAGTTCGCAGATCACGAGTTAACCTGGCAAAATGGGGGTATACTGAAGAAAACAAAACCCAAAGTGACTGTGGGGAAGAACAGATTGTTCAACGTATGCTTCAGTGTCGACTATGTCCAGCCAGTTGCACAGAAGATGATCTTCGCCAGGCAACGGAAAATTCACCGAACATAAAAAAATTTTGCTCAAAGATTATATAAACTGTGCCAATCTGTCAACTAATTGTATAAACTGTGTTTTGAGTATGTTTCTGACACGTGAAAAGAATCTTGACAAGTCCATTACTCTGTGGGCGACACACTGTCGTACACCAGAGGTCGATGCTGCACATGTTGCATAATACTTCAAATAGCGAAACTTCGAACTGTTCTCCTTGGTCCATCGTTATTGTGTATGCGCAATTACCATAACTGTGGCTTCCGCTGTCATGTCGGTCATTAGTTTCACCTCCTCCCATTGTTTCACATGATCAATCATGGAGAGGATATATTTTTGACCTGACGATTCTGGTAAAGGGCCGACGACATCCTGACAAAATCGAACCTGTAGAAAAGTGCCCTAGTGGCAGTTGTGCATGATGGCTGACTGTGCTTTGATAAAAGGCAGTGCATGTGCATGTCCATACTTTGCAGTCTTTATAGCATTTGGCCTTATGAAGCCGTCAATGACAAGCTTCTTTGTGGGCCATATTTCTGGATGGGAGAGACTGTGTAATGACCGAAAATTGGCTTCACAGAAGGACCCTGGAACCAGTGGCCATCGTTTTCCAAGAGCATCACAGAGTAGAACAGCGTCCATCTCTGGGTAGCTGACATTGTTCAGTCTTCAAACTGCTCGCCAAGTCAGAAACGAGTGCCATAATCGAAACATCCGACATGTGTTTCCATGTCATTTGGAGATAGTCCAGTTGAAGCAATATGGTACTGACCCATGAAAGATAGACCACCACAATGTTATACGCTTCCTGTAAGAAGCAGATGTTCACAGTAAACTGAAAAATGTCCATGATTGGTTTATGGTCTGTATAAATCACAACTGCTCACCCGTCGATATCTTCATTGATATAGTGGATGGCTTCGTAGATTGATAAAAATTCTCGATCTACTGCAGAATACTGCATTTGGGCTTTTGATAGCTTTTTGGAGAAAAACCTCGCTGTCATTGGTAGTAATTGTAAAAGGCGCTCCTAGCATGGGGTGGGCTAAAGGCACTGACGAAACTAAACGGTCAACTCAACATGCAAAAACCACTTGCCTGTCTTCGGTCCAAGGGAGCTGACGTCTATGGGTGATTTGTCCTTTTAATGCATCAGTGAGAGGAGCCTGGATGTCCGCTGCATGTGGGGTCTTTCTTTGGTAAAAATTAAAGATGCTGAGATACCACCGGAGGTTGTGGAATGTTTGTGGTCATGGAAGATTTCGTACAATTGCTAACCAATCGTCTGTCGTTCGTATTCCTGAAGCGGAGATGGTATATCCTAGAAATGTGACTTGTTTCTTGTAAAGCTGTAGTTTGTCCTTGCTGATCCGACCCCCACTTCTTCTAAGGCACCGAGAACTTGTTTTAGATGTCTCTCGTGCATTTTGTGGCTGACTGTGGGCCCCATACAGCAGAGTACGCATTGCTGTTTTAACGCAACGCTAATATACCGTTAATGTGGGCTTAACAATTGGGGACGTTAAAAAGCATATGGTCGATGAAACACTGCCTCTTCTGTGTGGCGTTTTTGAGTCCGTATGGCATTACTAAGAACTCGAACAAACTGAAAGGCATGTTGATGGCAGTTTTCTGAATATCGTCTGGGTACATGAGAATCTGCTTGTATGATTTCTTGCGGTCTGTATCGGAAAACACAGTAGCCTCTGGTAGTTTGTGTGTAAAGCCTTAACTGTTCGGTACCGGTAGCAATCATGCATAGACCGAGCGTTTATTGTATGATAATCAGCACACACACTTATTGGTCCGTGTTCCTTCGGAACCACTTTTATTTGCGAAGCCCAAGGGCTCTCACATTGTCGAACCACGCCACATGATATCACCTAAAGGCTGCTTGTTTTGCAGCATTGAGTTTTTGAGGATCTAGACTATGCATCTTAAATTATACCGCAGGCCCCAGTGTCGTAATAATCCTATGGACCATTCTGTTCCATATGGCACATGAATACACCATTGAGGGGACACTGGAGGGCACTGAGGAGGCAGGCGAAGCAGAGTGCAAAGTCCTTATCTGTGTCGACTTGTCTGCCCGGATTGGCTGAGGACATGGTTCTGGCTCAGCCGACAAGGAAGCTGTTGGTTCCATGGAGCAGCGCGTGCATTGCTGTTTTAATGCATAAATTGTAATGCAGGCCATGTTGACTTCCTGTGTGACTGAAGTCGTACGGGCAATGTTGTATCCAGGAGGAGGTTTGTTGGCAGCTTTTCCAGTGCAGTGAAAATTTCCTGCATTAGGTGGCACTGATGGCAGGTGGACTGGTGGACCACCAGTGGTACATCCTGAAGATTTAGTGTCAGTAGGTGCGGCCCTGGTGACGGTGTGTGTATCGTGGTGGTACAATGCAGACCGTTGAAAGCCAGGGGAATAATTTGAAGTGTCACAAGAAGTCCATACCAAGAAATGGTTGTGTGACATCGGCTATGTAGAAAGTCCACTTGCTTTGTGCTCTGCCAGCGAAAGTCACTGTTCTGGTCATGGTTCTGCATATCCATATAGGAACATCATTGGCAGCCAGGAGGAGCAGAGGTTCTGAGATGGGACACTCTGAAGCGATATGGTGTGGAAGTATATTGATGTCGGATCCTGCCTCAGTCAGGAAGTGGTGGTTGTTTACGACGTCTGTGACAGAAACGCATCACCTCCTGTTGTGGTAATCATGGCCAGAAGGTGACTTATTGTAGTGGGCAGGCGAATACACCTAATCCTGCCTGCCAGTGGCATTTGTATGCCAGCATGGAGATCTGCATTTTTGTGCCTTAAAAATCACCGAACATTCAATGGTACCGGCATGCAGTGTCAGCTTTGTCTAATTCAGCAGTGGTTGTTCGTCATGATGGCTGAACATCGATGGTGCTGTAGTTGGTTCTACACACTAACGTTGTGGTGTAGCATGTTGTCGTGGGGCAAACTGTCTAGACAGCAGTATCCCAACACATTAGAGCATACATTCTATTGGGCACTGTAAGTCTGTCTTCCATTGGTTGCTGCTCGTGTCCTATCAGTAACGCCTGGATAGCAATCGGCAACTTTGCAAGCCAGATAGTCCACATTGTACTATCGTTGATGATCTTTGTGTCAGAAGGTTGCAAGTTCAAATCACGTCAGGGCCACCAATGTGGTGGTTTTCACAACAATGCCGATATGGTAGCAAAATTTTACAAGCACGTTGCATTCTGTACTCACTGTTTAATTCCACTTAGTACAATGCATGGCGTCTGTTCGATACGAAAGCACAGATCGTAGTAACTATTGCTCTCTCAGCGATATTATTGTTCAGAGTCCCCACACTAACAATACTTAACCTCAAAATGTTTTAGGAAACTAGTAGTTTTTACCACAGGTTTTTGTGTTACCTTCACAGAAGTCTCGTTTTGTGTACTTTCTTCAATTCTTGTAGCGAATTAGTAACTTTTTAGTTCGATAGATTAAAAGATATTTATTCACTGCCTTCTAATACACTGCACCAGCCAAACTGCAGCCTTACTGTGAATGCAGTTCTCGAACATGAGATGAGTTGACCAAAGAATGTACAGGTATACTGCCGGTTCATAGTTCCCAATGGGCATAATATTTCGGCAATCAGACATGTCGCCATCGTAAGGTGCGCTGACGAACTGAGCTCCTGACGTGGCAGCATGGAGGTATTCTTACCTCCATGCGTGGCGGTCACCTTATATCCCCTCCCCCTATGGGCCGTTCCCTCCGCGGTCCGCACCTGCGGGCCAACATCGGCAGTCGCGGAGACGTAGGGGTCGCAGTCTGTGGCAGAATCGGTATAGTTGCTACATCCGCTTAGCTCGCCAAATCGTTTTTGTTGCTGTCTTCTTAATTATACTCAATGCTGGTTCCCATGCCTTACTAAGATTATAACCGCATTCTCGATTGACGAGTTCGTCCCTGGTGTGAATTTCGATGGCCTCTCTGACACCGCTGTCCCAGTCTGGGCCAAGATCTTGGTAAGCTCGTAATCCATGTCGTGTTTTTCGGACGAACAGTGCTCTGCGACCACCGACTTGTTAGGATACTTCGGTCGTGTGTGCCTGTGATGTTCTCGGCAAAAATCTTCGATGGTGTGCACTGACTGTCCAATATAGGTTTTACCACACTGACAGCATATCTGGTATACGCCGGCCTTACGCAAGCCGAGATCATCTTTCACACTTCCCAATAACGCTCGTGTTTTATTGGACGGGCAAAAGACAGTTTTAACTCGGTGTTTCTGTAATATGCCTCCGATTTTCACCGATAGTGCGCCAGTGTATGGAATAAAGGTTGTGGCTACTTCTCCCTCCGTGACTTCTTCCTTCTCCAAAGGTTGTACTGTAGTGGTGAAGCGGAGAACGCGTCTAATCTGCCGTTCTGAGTACCCGTTCTTTCGGAATACGGTTCCGAGGTGTTCCAGTTCCTGGTTCAGACTCTCTGCGTCTGAGATGCTGCGCCCTGTATACCAGTGTTTTTAGAACCCTGTTTCTCTGAGAAGAGTGATGACAACTGTCTCCGTGCAAATACAGATCAGTGTGCGTTTTCTTCCTGCACACACTGTGACCCAACGTGTCATCAGCTCTTCTCTTGATCATGAAGTCCAGGAAAGTTAATCTTCCTTCTGCTTCGGTCTCCATAGTGAATTGGATGTTGGGATGTATTGAGTTCATATGTCTAAGGAAGTCCAGGAGCTTGTCCCTACCCTGAGGCCAGATGACGAACGTTTCATCCAAATAACAGAAAAAACAAGTAGATTTCCATTAATGTCGCTAAGGCTTCCTCCTCGAAGTACTTCTCAAAGTACTTAATACACAAATTCACGACCGCTGGTGAGAGTGGGCTGCCTATTGTGACTTCTTCCGATTGTTCATAGTGTTCTCCATTAAACCGAAAATACATGGAGGTCAGGAAATGCTTGAAAAGGTCAAATTTCTGTCCAATAAACTCGACTGACTCTCGTAGAGGTACCCTAGTGAATAACGAAATGACATCAAAGCTCACCAGGATATCTGAGTCTTACAGCCTGAAACTGTCGAGATGTTTTACAAAACCCACAGAATTACGGATGTGATGAAGGCATTTACCAACATAAGGGCTTAGTATTTCTGCTAGGTATTTTGCCAGTAAGTATATAGGTACCCTAATATTGCTGACAACCAGGCGTTATGGCACCCCCTCTTTGTGGACTTTAGGGAGTCCATAAAATCTTGGTGGTACGGGTCCTTGAGGTGAAAATTTCTTGGCGACCCCCTCTAGTAAATCCGTGTCCTTGAGAAGAGCCCTTGACTTGTTCTCCACCTTCTTTGTGGGGTCAGCGTTGATCTTCCTGTAGGCGTCAATGTAGTACTTGTGGGAAAGAACAACGTAGCATTGCCTTTGTCAGCTGGTAAGGTCACATTGCGGCAACACAAAAACTACTCCGACGACGACTAGCAAGGCTATGACGAATACTTCGAGGGAATCCTCATCATCATTAGTCGGTCATGGCACTCACATGAGTACCCGCAACCAGAGTAGAGCCACACAAACAGCATTTGTAAACAAAGACAGGGCTAGGCTTTCATCGGTACGAGAGGATAGCAGGTCAGACACCGACTCAAACGAGAACAAAGTGTGCATAGCCGATCCTCGAAAGGAATCGAAAGGGGAGGGCGATTCAGAAAGACAGAGCGCGATAGCCAACGAACCGAGGGAGAGAGAGGGGGGAGAACAAGAGATAATTGCAAATGTGCCGACTGCAAACGCGTTTTATGTCTTGGAAAACGCGGACCTAGAAGGCGAGGGCCAAATGCAGACATTCAGGCGGAGGAAGGAGAGCATTCCGCTTATCATTACGTACATTAAGCAAGGCGTCTCAGCTCTCGTAAAGGAACTGCGCGAAGGCGTAAATGCCAAATTAACGGCGGTGTTTCGAGACAAAACTACTAAAATACAGGCAGAATCGATTCGTAATAAAGGAACTGAGAAGAGGGGAGTAGACTTCCACACATGCTCGATACAACCCAAGCAGGCTTTGAGGGTAGTTCTGAAACATCTTCATTGACGCGTAACAGGTTGATCTCAAGCAGGAACTCATAGGCGAAGGCTTTGTAATGTCAGAAGTACACCAGTTTTCGAAGCCAGGGGGAGGAACAGGAGGCCACAAGAAGGAGTCGAGCTTCTTGGCCGTCATAGAAAATAATGAGGATGCAAAAAGAGTCTTTAGTCTTCCCTGTATGCTAAGCTTTAAAATTATGGTAGAAAAAACAACAGAGCAGTGCCACCGCTGCCAGAGGTTCAAACACACGAGTAAAAACTGCGAACAACAGCCAAGATGCGAAAAATTACCGCAGAAGCGAATTTTATCAAAGATTAATACAAAACCAGAGACAAAGCAAACCTGCCACTGCAGCCACATCTGTTTCTGACAACCAAACTGGGCAGCAAGAAAAGTTTAGGTTTCAGCCACGGCAAATGCCGGCACTGAAGCCAGGACAGAACGCGTGGGCTGTCCCCTCCATTTCCAACGCCGGAGTATCCCCCCCCCCCCCCCCCCCAGTGGTACCATAAGCGAGCGCGCCCCCACCACAGAACCCCACAGTGGTCACAGAGGCAATCACGCCAGCACAAGTGCATCTACCAGCACCCCAGGTGACTACAAGTAGCTGCGTCCCCACCACTAGACCCTCCGCTAATGAAGCCAGCTGCGCCTGGCATAGAAGGTATCAGAGCCGTCCCACAACCTACACCTGAGTCACCTCAGGCGACGCCAACCACTAGCGCGACCTTTTTAGTTTGCTGAAAGAATTCAGGGAAATAACGGCGCTGTTTGTGGGACTGAACCTGACACACTTGTGCAAAAAACTAAATAAATGCTGATAAAGGTCCGAGTGGAACCAGATAGACTTTTCAAGCTAATGATAATAGTTGAAGCAGCTATGATGTTATTTGCCAATGGACCTTAATAGCAGAAGATCCTTCCGGATTTTAAATTGGAATGTCCATGGCATGCCAGATAAAACCCTGCAGCTACAGTCCTTTCTTGACTGGCACGCCATAGATGTCGCCTGCATCATGGAGACGCATCTATTGCCGACCAATCGATTTAAGATGCCCAGTTACTCAATCCACAGGGTCAATCGACAAAACCGCCCAGGCGGAGGAGTAGTGGTCCTTGTGAGGCGTTGGATTTGCCACTGAACAATCGACGTACCAAACTTGGTCACGATCGAGGTGGCCTGGATAGAACTAAAACTATGCAACCAAGTATTTAAAATAATATCAGCCTATAAACCCCCACGACCAACCATAAACGCTGGGTCTTGAGGCCTTGTTCGACAATGACGAGTGAGTCATAGCAGTGGGGGACATGAACTACAAGGATGGGTGCTGGGGCTGCGCCAGCGAAAACGGCAGTGGGCGGAGACTGAGACGATCTATCGAGATAAATCCCTCTCTGGAGATAATCACTCCCCAAGAACCGATTCATATCCAATTCCGAACCCAGCACAGACCAGATATCCTGGATATCTTTCTGTGTAAAAGTCTGCCATGGAGGGCTGCAGGAACAGTTCACTACGAGCTGGACTCAGACCACAACTCAGTTGACCTTGAATGTGCCAGAGTCGAAGACCAAATCTGGAGGATGGCAAAAACAAACATAGTTACTAACTGGAAACAATATAATGCCCTGGTAGAACATCATCTGGAGGACATCATGGAAATGCGGAACAAAACAGAGGTGAATACAAATGGTTCAAATGGCTCTGAGTACTATGGGACTCAACTGCTGAGGTCATTAGTCCCCTAGAACTTAGAACTAGTTAAACCTAACTAACCTAAGGACATCACAAACATCCATGCCCGAGGCAGGATTCGAACCTGCGACCGTAGCGGTCTTGCGGCTCCAGACTGCAGCGCCTTTAACCGCACGGCCACTTCGGCCGGCAGAGGTGAATACAGCAATAGAACATTTTACAAATGTCCTGCAGACCTGTGCCTGGGAGACTAGCACCTGTCCCCTGATATCTGCGACTTGACAGTCGAAAAGTGGCGCTTGAGGAGGGATTGGCATACTTTTCGCGATTCCGCCGATCATCGCCGCTTAGAGGACTAGAAGCCCAGGTAAAGCGAAGTTACAGGAACACAGAGGCCTCAGCTGGGAAGAACGGCTCAGAGAAGTAGAACAGGACACAAGAGAAGTATGGAAGATCATGAAAGTGCTGAAGGCTACATCCAGGGTAGAAAGGCCACTCCGAGGAGAAAACGGATGAGTTTATGATAACAAGGAGAAGCAAGAAGTGTTAGCAACATCGCTGGAGTCACAATTCCGAACTCACGTCATCGACAGTGACATGAGCGATAGGCAGGCAGAAATAATAATTGGACGAGTGGCTCAGTGAGGCAACAGAGGATAGAAACAGAATTTATGCTGGTTCCTGACCGCTTTGCATGTGCCTACATCAGAGAACTAGGGAACAACAAATCCCCTGATCCTGACAAGGTCCATGACCCTTACCTAAAACACCATACTCCTACTGCAATCATTCACCTCACAGCCATATGTAACCTGTGGCTTTCCCTAACCTACTTCCCAACCACGTGCAAAACAGCTTAGGTTGTAACCCTACCCAAGCCCAATAAAAACCCCATCCTACCCAAGAGTTACAGACGCATTTCACTTCTCTGTTTTCTGGGGAAAGTACTGGAGTGTCTTATCCATGGAGCCCTTACCCAATTCCTGAAAGACAATAACATAATCACCCCTGAGCAGTTTGGCTTCCATCCTGAAGATAGCACTGTCCATCAATCACTACATCTGCTGGAACATGTATGCAAGGCGAGAGACATAAAACAGCACAGGAGCAGTATTTCTCGACACCGAGAAAGTGTTTGACAAAGTATGGCATGATGGCTTAATAAATAAGCTACTCCACTTAGACACTCCATGACACGTAATACACATAATTGACTCGTTCCTGTCAGGATGCAATTCTCTGTTAGGTGTAGCAATCATGTTAGTACACTCAGGGATGCTGTGGCCGGTGTCCTGCTGGGGTCTGTTCTGGGCCCAATTCCATATTCGCTATTTACAAATGACATATCAAAACTGGCAGGCAATGAACTGGCGCTTTACGCTGATGATACAGCGGTATATAAAAGCAGTAGCAACCTCAACTTCTTAGTGAGAAAACTACAAGGTCATCTGGACGAAATAGTAAGCTGGTACAACACATGGAAAATTAAAATAAATCCAGGAAAAACAGTAGCGATAATGCTCCCAGAACGTTAACTCCCCCAAGCAGGCAGATTTCGGTTGCAGGCAGAGACATCGACTGGAGCGACTCAACAAACCTACCTAGAATTAGATAAAAAGCTGACATTTGGGAAACAAATAAAAATGACGAGAATAAAGGCAGTACAGCATTTAATCGCTTGTATCCGCTCCTAAAGTGTGGGGGGCTGACTGTAGAAACGAAGCTGCAACTGTACAGAGGTTTTATCCTCCCTACTATATTATATGGATTAGAAGTTTGGTCAATGGCCGCAGACACCCATCTGCAGAAGCTTCAAACACTCCAAAACCATATCCTCCGTACCATGGAGGATGCTGATACATACACGCCCAACACACACACCAAAAAATTATTAGGCGAACCGAATACTCAAATACATTGAAAGAAAGGCGGTAACTTTGTACGAAAAGACTTCAGCTTTGCCGCACCAAATAATTCACCAGCTAGACACACAAAACCCCAACGCTTCAAATAATAGATCAGTATCCATAATAAACAGACAATTTTGGGAATAACAGATACAGACATACAGTCATGCATTCAATCACTTCGACAAATAAATAAAAGCTAACCTCAGTCACTCATTTACCCATGACAGAAGTCAGACAGGAAAAGCCCTGTGGTGCTTTAAATGGAAATACATATAGATAGCAGATAGCGGCAGGAGCTCAGTTCGCCAGTGCACCTGACTGTGGAGACATGTCTGATCGCCGAAATATTGTGCCGTTGTACACTATGAACCGCCAGTACATCCGTGGACCCTTCGAACAACAAATACGCTGGGAGAAATTGAAGAATCCCATGAGATGTGTTGGTTGACGTTCGTAAGCAGCTGGAAATCACCCTGACTACTGTCAAACGATTGGCAGCTGCTGCAAATTGGTGTGTTGGAAGAGTTCATAAGAACCGTGTATCTGTGATAATCGTGCCAGAGGTACAATCAAAGCCTTCTAGATACAAGGCCTACGCACAGCGGCCATATTGGCACGTGACGTCACAAACCGTTGGCCATCTTATCTTCAGTCGGCAGTCCTGTTGGCGTGTATGTTGTGTTGAAAGTGTGTGGCACATGAATGTGATATATATTCCATACAGTATTAGCCTACAGTTCTGCAAAGTATGGGATACAAGTGCTGCGTTCCCTTTTGCCAGGGAAATTATAAATCCCAAAAAGGCATGAAAGTGCACATGTTTCGATTTCTCAAATGTGTGAAGCTGAGAAATCGCTGGATTGCAGCTATTCCCATACAGGAATGTGTGTCTACGCATCAATGACGTCAGAATTCGCCAGAGAGCATGTATTACAAAGATGAAAGAGCTGAGAAGAATGTTCAGAAACAAAGGAATGCCAGAGAGAAAAACTGTACTTCACATATATAAGGGCCAGTAGTATTTTCACGTTAACGATATCGCGTGTTTGTATCTTAGTATTTCTCCGCAAAATACAATGGAAAGAAATGAATGAAATATGTTACTAGCAAAGAGTACATCACGTTACATGTTTGTCAGTTGTATTTCGAAAGTCTTTCGAACTGTATTGCTTAAGTGCAGTACGGGATACAAGTTCAGCGTAGTCGATTTCTTAGTTTCAACTAGCATTGCTGTCCTGTTGTTCACTTGAACTATGTAGCCCCTGCTTCACTAAACCATAAATGAAACAACCTGATACAAATAAAAAGCTCATTCGAAGTGTGTTGCTAAAGTACAGTACGGAATACGAGTTTGTCGTAAGTCGATTTCTTCGTTTTCACTAGCATTACTGTCCTGTTCTTCACTTGAACGATGTATCCTCCGCGTCAATAAACCCTAAGTGGAACACGGGATACAAATTGTAGATGTGTTGTTTATTTCGTCTCCGCTATTAGTAACAGTCTTTTCTTACGTACATATCAGTACTACTGATGACAGAAGGACCTACGTATGTAATATATGTATACCAGACTTCCGTTGACCTCGATATATGTACGCTGGTAACGAAAAGGTGGAAATAGACGTACGTTACATTTGCAACCCGTACCTCAATTGAACTACACGGAGACAAGAAGACGACACATGTACAATTTGCATCCCGTACTTCACTATGGGGTACAATTTTCTTGTTGCCTTGGACGCTAATAGTATCCCATTCTTTACCTGAGCTATATAGCTAAACGCAACATTTGTATCTTGCTCGCCAATTGACATACATAGTGTCAGTGTAAAGGCGAAGTGAAGGACGGGATACAAACTTTAGTTGTGTCGTCAGTGTAAAGGCGAAATGAAGGACGGGATACAAATATCAGTTGTGTCGGGGGTTTCGCCTGTAATATAGCAAGTACACATTCGAAAATGTTTTACTGATACTAGTGCTAGGAAACGAAAGAAGATCGACAGCTGAGAAATTTCTATTACGTACTTCACAACACAAAAATACACATATTGGTGGAATAAAACAGTGAAATATGTCAAAATTGTGGAATACCGCGCAAGAAGCAAATGGAAAAGTGAGCTTACCACACGGAAATATCGAGGAGTAACCGAAGCTCGCCTAGACAGACAGTAACGCAAATTACATACCCACAAACAGACAAATCCATTTCTATAAACGAAAATCCCCTGCTTCACTAGACCCAGAAGATCGACAGCTGAGGAATTTCTATTACGTACTTCACAACACGAAAACACACATATTGGTGGAATAAAACTGTGAAATATGTCAAAATTGTGAAATACAGTGAAAGAAGCAAATGGAAAAGTGTTCTACAATAACAAACTAATAGTCCAAATTACCTCAATATCATTGCGAATAATTATTTTAATGTACAATGATAGCGTTTATCCGGAACACAGAACTGTTTTATTATCTATGCCTCGAAGTGAAGACCTTTCTATCTATGACTAATGTATGACGTCATTGGTCAAAGCCGACGGGTTGTATCCCTTGCTAAACTAGACCCAAAAATTTGTATTGTGTTATTTGTTTCCATTGCACCACATTTGCCAATTGTTTTTAAAAGCAGTTATGTCTCATGTACCAGTATCATTTGTTTCTTAATTTTGAACCATTGTTGCGAGGTTAATACGAAACTGGCTGTGAAATGTCTCTCATATTTGCAACTATTGTCACACAGAATAGTTATGTTAATTAGTGTGACTCGAAAATGTATAATATTCCTTATCATTCCTATCAGATTATTGAGTTTCCAGTACTTTTATATGAAAGAGCTACAGAATGATTTTGTTCAGTTTTACATATACAGCTATTCGGAAATAATTTCAATTTGAGTAAACTACCTTAGAAAATTGCTTTAATGAATTCAGTATTCGACAGATTAAGCAGTATAGAAAGCAGAATTTCGAGCTAAGTGCATTATGATTAAATTAACAGCACTCTGTGATACGAATTTCAATCAAGGATATAGGAGAAACAATCTTTTCATGTTTAAGGTTCTAAAGTCCTGGAGAAACAGGGAAATAAAATATTTTTTCGGGTTTTTTGATTTATTAAACATTATTTCAGGAGGTGCTCCATTTCGTCGAATGATTTGAGTTTCGTGTGAGGTCAGCAAATTTTGAAGTGGAGAGGAAAATTTACGAAAATAACCAGGAAACAAATTCTTAAATTCTGTAGGAGCTCCAGCTGCTTTATTTAAAACCGAAAACGTCTGCTTGTTGTTGCATATTGCCGATTTTTTACTGCAAGAAAGCGTAGCTCCTGAGGTAAAAGACAGAATTTAAAATTGCAGTTTGTATTCAAGCCTAGAAATGCGTATTTAAGGCAAATCGTCAAAATAATTTTAGATCTTGAAATAACATAGGGCAGTTTTGTTCAGTTACTTTACGCAATGATATAAATTCCCATACTTTTATTACAAGGACATGTAGAAGAGGAAAGCACGAGAATACCTGTGTGGTCTCAGCTCTAAAACTCGAAGTTCGTATAGCTGCAGAGTGCTTAACAGGAGCGTTCCGATACAGACCCGGCCATCAGTATGTGACGTCACAAGTGTGCGCGCAGGCCTGTAGTCTAGGTGGTGTTGGTACAATCCTCTCCCTTGGATCCTGCATCCTCTGCAGAAAGTTCTCTACAAGTGACTTGTCATTGGTAGATCTAAGTGAGTAGTAGAACAAAGTTCGTGTCCAACCACTCTCCATTGTTGCCAAATGTATTCAAAATGGCGGATCCAAGATAGCACCGAAAGATATGACAATGTCGCAATGACATCAAGGTGGGAAGTTCAAATTTTGGCGAGAAGATAGGTCAATTGGGCTACTTCCACTAACCTAACCCCCTCCCCTCCCCACCCCCAGAAAATGGCGTGAAGTTCAAATTCCAGCAGGACAATGCAACACACCATGGCTACCTCCAGTAAAATGAGTAAATGGCGGGAAAATAACTCACTTGGCTACCTCCACTAGCATAAGTCATCCGACTGCCACTTCTTCCTAGGAATTGGCAGGAAAATTAGTCAACCTGTGTTGGATAGGATGGACATAAATCTTTATTTTCAGTCTTTATTTAAACAATCTGATGCAGTAGCTCCATCCTGTGTGTTCGCCATGAAGTCCGGAATCGAACTGACCTAGTACACAGTATTGCCACCAGATTCTGCTGTCATCCCTTCCGTGATGTAATCCAAGTTGGCAGTCTCGATAGGGGGATGGCGGGAGAAGGAGTCAGCCTGTGCTGCACTGCTGTAGAGAGGAAGGAGTGTACTTTATTTATTTTTGAACAATTTATTTAGCGATGGGTTTCACGAAGTTTATTTATTACACTGATACAAAACACTTGCTCTGACGTGCTTGGGGTCACAATATACAGCCTACGGACCTGCAAACTACTCATAGATCACCGAAATAATGTATCTTGCTAATTGTAAACTGTCGAAATAATGCATTGCACAGCATGCAGACCTGCAAACTACTCCTAAATCTCCAAAATAATGCAGTTCACTGATGTGCAGCCACGAAAACAACTAATAAATTGTCAAAATAATGCATGTAAAAAGCCCTGCAGACACGCTCGCTAACTATAAACTGACGAAATGAAACATTTCAGAGACTACAGTCCTGCAAACTACCCGTAAATCACCGAAATACTGCAGTACACAGATGTACAGACACGAAAACAACTCGTAAATTGTCAAAAAATAATGCATGTATAACGCTCTGCAAACACGCTTACAACACTTAAACAGCCAAAAATAATGCACTGCACAAACACTCATTGCACATAAAAAACACTTTCAAACTATTGTCAACCGCAACTATCAGATGCTCCAATGCACGCATGCGCAGATGCTGTTGTGAGCCACCGCCGGACGCAAGCCAGAGCCGGAGTGCAAGCCGTCGCTCTCACGCCACCGCCGCCTACACCAAGCAGGTAAAAGTCACGTCTGTTTTTGGGTATAAGGTTAGAGTTCTTCGAGTGTTGTACTGACATCATGTGTCTATGTAAATAAGAGCCAAGTCACCCACTGGATCATATGCACGTGTTAACCATTACTGGCACGAAACCTCTCTACCTGTGGATACTAACATCACAGATCGCGCTATAGAAATCTGTTCGAATGCTTGCCAGAATAGCACAGGGTGCATTGTTCCTAGCAATCGTACCGGGACATGCGAGCTGCTTGTCTAAAAGGTTCTCAGTGTTACACTGACGTCACAAGGCTATGTAAATAAGAGCGAAGTCGACCTCTCGGAAGGTATAAATTGCTGCAGAAATAGTTAACGGTCGTTTATATAGGAGCTTTCGTGATGTCTCTATTTGTCTGTATGGAAATTCTTGTCCTATCAGGACCTGTTTATGAAAATATCCCAGAATAACACAGACTGCTCTCTCCCTCGCGACCCTAATGAGGCACCCTGTTTCCAAGATGCAAACATTGTAACCGCTATGTAGAGGCTCCTAAGTCCCAGCACAAAAAATGTCTTGTGAATGAATGGAGCATTCTGATTGGCTCTTACTGAATTTACCCGCCAAATTACTGATGCTGCCGGTGTGGAAATACTGTCCGCCTTTTTCTTTCTGCAGACGAGACTTTCAGCGGCAAAACTATTTTGTACAGATCGCCATATTGCACTGCCAATGAAACCATGCGAAAAGTGGTGCACAGATCGTCAAATACGTCCCACGTATCCATCATGCTGCAGTGCAGTGCCGACGGAGGAAACTGCCACTGTAAACACGGCTCATGACCGCCACCACAGAAGCGCATGTCAGCCAGACAGAGGGCAGTCGGCCGTGGACTAGCGCCAAGCCCAGGAGGACCTAAGTGGTAGGAGTTTGAATGCTATCAATACTCACAGCGCGAACAATAGTCGTACTGAATCTTCTCAAATATGCACAGAGTATACATCCGACACACGCCATCCCGAAGTCACCCACCCAGGGCGAGCCGCGAGCCAAATCGTCATAAGCCATAAGCTTTGTTGTACTCTCTGTACTGGTGTACATATGATGGGCAAGCCCCAGCTTGGAGCAAAGGCGTTACTGTTTCCGGCCCTGACCTGCTTGCTTTCTGCTATGCTTTCTATGGGCCTCTCCAGACTCACAAGAAGGTTGGAAACCAGACACACATTTATCAGCGTAACTACAATTAAATATTATGATTGCTGCTGCAGTCTGACACCGAGCAAGTACTGGATATGTCTCCTCTTTATGACCGTGGTTCTGGAACGAATCTCAGTATCTATAGCACACGAAATTTTCCACATAAAAAAAACTATTATTCCCCTTATGGCTATCAATGTGCTGAATCTATTCCCTCCTCATGATAGGACACGTAGTAGCAACCGCCAGATACGCGTACATATAACGCGAAGACTGTTGTACAAATGCTGAGTCGGTTCCCCTCGGCACAAAGGCGTCACTGTTTTTCGCCCCAACCTATTCGCTTGCTTGCTTGCCTTCTACACCCATCTCCAGACTCTGGGCAAGAACACATGTATTTTCACATGGTTTGCCAGAATATTATACCATCTACGAGATACTTCTCGATATCAAGCACACAGCAGGATGCTACCAATCGCTCGCGCAACATAATTCCGAAGATACAGACTGGAAATTATTTCTCTACAGACCCGAAACTTCAGCGAGGTGGAGCATGCTGTAAACCATTGACTAACTAGAAACTTTTCCTGCCTCCAAAGACCTTACGCGAAAAATAGAAAAAATAGAGGAAACTTATGTTTCCACTCAAGAATACCGATGTCGGTGATATAACAGATTCCAAATCATCCTTATAATTTACGAAGTCAACTAAGGTGTTTCTCATATCTTGAGAAACAGGAAATGTGTCCTCCACCCGTCTTTAACCTATTAGATGCACTCAATAAACATCGCAGTCGACCTTCTCTTAACCAAATAAAGACGGGAAATGTGAAAAATCTGTCAGACAAACAATTTTCATGGGACGGAATAATGGCCCAGCACAAACACATGTCCATATTGAATCTTCTCAAATTTGCACACCATCTCGAAAGGTGTCTTACACATACTAAGTATTAGTCCACTATTCAGCCGTATAGAGGACGACATGGTTAAGTCAACAACATTCTTGCATCCCAACAGGCCTCTTCATTCGGACGGCTCCTGCTGTTAACAGGAAACGTGAATCATTCCCGTCACAGGCCACTGCCAGCGCGTCACGCACCACTAGACAGAATCTTCCTAGGAAATCGGTCACATATATATCTGATCGCTATGCTTACAATTAAATGCTACAGTTACAGTCTCAGGTGAACGACATTCGAGAGTGAGCGAAGTATCAGAAATATACCCTGCTGACTGCTGTGGCTCTGGAAATACACTCCTGGAAATTGAAATAAGAACACCGTGAATTCATTGTCCCAGGAAGGGGAAACTTTATTGACACATTCCTGGGGTCAGATACATCACATGATCACACTGACAGAACCACAGGCACATAGACACAGGCAACAGAGCATGCACAATGTCGGCACTAGTACAGTGTATATCCACCTTTCGCAGCAATGCAGGCTGCTATTCTCCCATGGAGACGATCGTAGAGATGCTGGATGTAGTCCTGTGGAACGGCTTGCCATGCCATTTCCACCTGGCGCCTCAGTTGGACCAGCGTTCGTGCTGGACGTGCAGACCGCGTGAGACGACGCTTCATCCAGTCCCAAACATGCTCAATGGGGGACAGATCCGGAGATCTTGCTGGCCAGGGTAGTTGACTTACACCTTCTAGAGCACGTTGGGTGGCACGGGATACATGCGGACGTGCATTGTCCTGTTGGAACAGCAAGTTCCCTTGCCGGTCTAGGAATGGTAGAACGATGGGTTCGATGACGGTTTGGATGTACCGTGCACTATTCAGTGTCCCCTCGACGATCACCAGTGGTGTACGGCCAGTGTAGGAGATCGCTCCCCACACCATGATGCCGGGTGTTGGCCCCGTGTGCCTCGGTCGTATGCAGTCCTGATTGTGGCGCTCACCTGCACGGCGCCAAACACGCATACGACCATCATTGGCACCAAGGCAGAAGCGACTCTCATCGCTGAAGACGACACGTCTCCATTCGTCCCTCCATTCACGCCTGTCGCGACACCACTGGAGGCGGGCTGCACGATGTTGGGGCGTGAGCGGAAGACGGCCTAACGGTGTGCGGGACCGTAGCCCAGCTTCATGGAGACGGTTGCGAATGGTCCTCGCCGATACCCCAGGAGCAACAGTGTCCCTAATTTGCTGGGAAGTGGCGGTGCGGTCCCCTACGGCACTGCGTAGGATCCTACGGTCTTGGCGTGCATCCGTGCGTCGCTGCGGTCCGGTCCCAGGTCGACGGGCACGTGCACCTTCCGCCGACCACTGGCGACAACATCGATGTACTGTGGAGACCTCACGCCCCACGTGTTGAGCAATTCGGCGGTACGTCCACCCGGCCTCCCGCATGCCCACTATACGCCCTCGCTCAAAGTCCGTCAACTGCACATACGGTTCATCTCCACGCTGTCGCGGCATGCTACCAGTGTTAAAGACTGCGATGGAGCTCCGTATGCCACGGCAAACTGGCTGACACTGACGGCGGCGGTGCACAAATGCTGCGCAGCTAGCGCCATTCGACGGCCAACACCGCGGTTCCTGGTGTGTCCGCTGTGCCGTGCGTGTGATCATTGCTTGTACAGCCCTCTCGCAGTGTCCGGAGCAAGTATGGTGGGTCTGACACACCGGTGTCAATATGTTCTTTTTTCCATTTCCAGGAGTGTAGAAATATCTGTACCTTTTTCTTATGACTTGACATACTCTTCCCTTTGCTACCACAGTATTCCACATCAAATCCATAACTTGCTTATGACTGGACATTGTCATTTCCTTTGCTCATGTTGGAACACAAACACATACTTTATAAGCGTGATGCTCAAGGCGAACCTATCACGCATCCCCCACTACTAAGTATAATACTTCGCCAATAACTCATTGCTAGCGATACGAAATAATACTGACCGAAAATTAGCTGTGGGTGGACATGTCTCATAAGCTTTTCTTTCGAGTGGTACCACAGTGTCTTAGAAAGAGAGGCATAATCGTTTTACAAATCGCCAGATGTTAAAAAACACGATAGCAACAAGTACTGTATGTTACTGTTACAAGCGGTCTTGGTTCTACAGGTGCATACAAAAATCCATGATAAAAGCTATACTGACTTTATAAATTGAGGTATGGCACTACCTCCAAATGAAGTGATTTTTCCATACAAACACTACTACACTGAATATAGACGGTGATCGCCAGAGTGTATATTATCAGACCACTAGTGCAGCTACACGTCGCCGACGGTCCAACCTCGTAATAAAATTACAGAATTCAGAGAGTGATTCGGCTAAGGAACGTGGTATGAAACCGGTATTTGTAACTTCCTCACACCATCGCTAGATATTTCTCCAGTATTTGTAACACATTATGTCTCGATTCCACATCAGAGGTTTGGTGATACATCGACTGGGTTATAGGCAATGGTTGATTGAGAATGGCCACAGACAGTAGATGGTGTGCTGACTGAGGTAGTAAGAAATGTACACTAGCTTTCCAGACATCTAGTGCTACGCTTTCCTGTAGAAATGATGTCTATGATTTGGAATCAAGTCTTCCCATTCAACCACATACCTGCGTTGTATCCGAAGGAGAATTCCTTTAATGATTATAGCCACTAGTGAATCATGTTTCTGGCACTCTCGTATCTCGAAACGAGTCACATTTTATGAACCTATCTGCTACAGTAAAATTTTAGCTAGTCCCTATGCCTCTTGCAGCTGCTTCCATTTCTGCAGCGTTGTGCATGTGATCGTCCAATTTTAGTCGGAACTGAGCAGAAGTCAGAGAGAGCGATATCCACCAACATCTGCAACCCATGTAGAAACAGAGTGATCCGAGTTGGTGCGACAGTACTGCGTTTTGACCATTAAGTGGAAATGGGAACATGTTGTCGTAGCTCCGCCAACAATGTACGATGTGTAAGGTCAGCGCCAAACGTAGCCTGCTCCTGCAACATGAGGTAATTTAAATGACAGTATGGGATCTGGGAGAAAGATGAGGATTTTGCTACTGCATGTGGTGCGTCCCCAAACTTCATACATATACTGCAGTCTGAAGAAGATCCGCGTCCCTCAGGTCCCATTCACGTCTATCACCCCAACATGCTATCATCATTATTCTGTACCATCCAACAGAGAAAAACTGCGAACTATAAAAGCTACACTAACTTCATCCGATAGAGAATTCCACGAGATTTTTACTGCGTCTCTCTCCTCCTATATATCGAAAGCAAATACCATCTGCTTGAAGGCACTGAGCACATGTGATGATGCTATTAAATATACAGTTATTGATTCATTGCACAGACCAGTGTAAAGTTGCATCGCCTGTACTGTAGGAGAATGACTGTATCCCACATACTATACAATAAGTTGCAAAAGACGCTCCCCGTGACCCTGTGTCGTAGTTTCAAACATTGCCCCTACAATCGCAGGAACGAATCCTGCCTCGGGCATGGATGTGTGTGTTAGTTAGGTTAGTTAGGTTTAGGTAGTTCAAAGTCTAGGGGACTGATGACCTCAGATGTTAAGTCCCATAGTGCTTAGAGCCATTTGAACCATTTGAAACACTGCTTTTTCTGCTGTAACTCGCTTTGTACACTGCCACACATTTTGTTTTTCATCCACGACTTTGAGGTCCATGTCAGGTTTTAAACTGACAGTAACACGTTCTGATCCATTGCTTCTCACAGACAACTAGACGTTGCACACACAGGATGATTTTGACTAAAAGACAGTTATAACATAAGGAAACTGGAAGAGTTTGGTCGCATTGTGGAGCGTTTCCAAACTGCTGTCCGAAGGTGATTGACGACCACTGCATTTAAACTCATCTGTCACAGCGACGGAATAGCTGATGGCTCTGCGTTCTGTTTCGACTGATTCCTCATTTAAACTCATCTGTCACAGTGACAGAATAGCTGATGGATCGGCATTCCGTTTCGATTGATTCCTTATACTGCAATCATCTACGCGATCACTGTTTTGGTGTTAGCCATCCCCAGGAGGTGTCGCTCCTCCACCAAAAGTCTTTCTCCATCTCAAACAAGCGATGTAAGTCAATCATTATGTGGTAACCAACAGCGTACCAGTGGCCGGATGGGGTGGAAAAGACACCATCGATGTACTGTAATAATAAGCATCGCAGTTGATAGTGCGAACAATTTTACCAATTTTACAGTAATTTCAACACCAACCAATGATGTGACAGCATGTTTTTCCGTATAGCCACTAAACCGTCCCTTCTCTACTTTGCGAGTATCATTGTGAATATAGATAGATGACCATACAGTACCTCCATTCACTGTTAATTCTCGAACATATACATCATCAAAGTATACGAGACAGCACTCTACATATTTCGAGCACCTTGAGCATAGTGCATAATTTACGATCTATCTCTATGCGGATGAGTGTCACAGAGCATTCTCACAGTCTCAGGATAAAATTAGAGACTGAAAGACCTCCTCACACTGTCTTTGACCAACCCACTCTGCAGCACCGTTACTAATTTAATCTGCAGCTGACCAGAAGTAGACCGCTACATTCAGCGTCTCGTGAATGAATAGAGCTTGCCGAGTCCTCGGCCATCCAAGTGCACAAGATTTCTCCAGATGCGTCCATGTCGAGGAGGTTAGCACCCTTTATCGGTGTATACAGGGTGTTACAAAAAGATACGGCCAAACTTTCAGGAGACATTCCTCACACACAAAGAAAGAAAATATGTTATGTGGACATGTGTCCGGAAACGCTTACTTTACATGTTAGAGCTCATTTTATTACTTCTCTTCAAATCACATTAATCATGGAATGGAAACACACAGCAACAGAACGTACCAGCGTGACTTCAAACACTTTGTTACAGGAAATGTTCAAAATGTCCTCCGTTAGCGAGGATACATGCATCCACCCTCCGTCGCATGGAATCCCTGATGCGCTGATGCAGCCCTGGAGAATGGCGTATTGTATCACAGCCGTCCAGAATACGAGCACGAAGAGTCTCTACATTTGGTACCGGGGTTGCGTAGACAAGAGCTTTCAAATGCCCCCATAAATGAAAATCAAGAGGGTTGAGGTCAGGAGAGTGTGGAGGCCATGGAATTGGTCCGCCTCTACCAATCCATCGGTCACCGAATCTGTTGTTGAGAAGCGTACGAACACTTCGACTGAAATGTGCAGGAGCTCCATCGTGCATGAACCACATGTTGTGTCGTACTTGTAAAGGCACATGTTCTAGCAGCACAGGTAGAGTATCCCGTATGAAATCATGGCGGTAAATCGAGGAAGTACAGTACATACTGACGAAACTAAAATGAGCTCTAACATGGAAATTAAGTGTTTCCGGACACATGTCCACATAACATCTTTTCTTTATTTGTGTGTGAGGAATGTTTCCTGAAAGTTTGGCCGTACCTTTTTGTAACACCCTGTAATAGTAGATTTGAAAGTGCTGTGATGTAATAGCAGGGGGTTAAGAAGAACAACTAACAGGTGGTTTTTATGCATGATGGAGCTCCAGACGGATGGAGTTCGAAGCATTTTACGTAAATCAACTACGCCATCAATTTTGAATTATTGTTATAGTGTCTGGGATCAGTACCAGGACGGTATTGTTAAGAGGGAACGTAAACACCCGCGCTCCTAAGGGTACATGGTGCTGCACTTAAAACAGGCTATAATGTTACATCGCTTCAGTTTCCAACCTATGAGTCATGTGGAAAGCAGCGCTTTTAACATTCCAATGTAACAAAGATATTTCCAGCGCATGACATACATCCTTCCTGCAGGTTTCTCTACGATAAACTGCGAGGTGCATTCAAGTTCTAAGGCCTCCGATTTTTTTTCTAATTAACTACTCACCCGAAATCGATGAAACTGGCGTTACTTCTCGACGTAATCGCCCTGCAGACGTACACATTTTTCACAACGCTGACGCCATTATTCCATGGCAGCGGCGAAGGCTTCTTTAGGAGTCTGTTTTGACCACTGGAAAATCGCTGAGGCTATAGCAGCACGGCTGGTGAATGTGCGGCCACGGAGAGTGTCTTTCATTGTTGGAAAAAGCCAAAAGTCACTAGGAGCCAGGTCAGGTGAGTAGGGAGCATGAGGAATCACTTCAAAGTTGTTATCACGAAGAAACTGTTGCGTAACGTTAGCTCGATGTGCGGGTGAGTTGTCTTGGTGAAACAGCACACGCGCAGCCCTTCCCGGACGTTTTCGTTGCAGTGCAGGAAGGAATTTGTTCTTCAAAACATTTTCGTAGGATGCATCTGTTACCGTAGTGCCCTTTGGAACGCAATGGGTAAGGATTACGCCCTCGCTGTCCCAGAACATGGACACCATTATTCTTTCAGCACTGGCGGTTACCCGAAATTTTTTTGGTGGTGGTGAATCTGTGTGCTTCCATTGAGCTGACTGGCGCTTTGTTTCTGGATTGAAAAATGGCATCCACGTCTCATCCATTGTCACAACCGACGAAAAGAAAGTGCCATTCATGCTGTCGTTGTGCGTCAACATTGCTTGGCAACATGCCACACGGGCAGCCATGTGGCCGTCCGTCAGCATTCTTGGCACCCACCTGGATGACACTTTTCGCATTTTCAGGTCGTCATGCAGGATTATGTGCACAGAACCCACAGAAATGCCAACTCTGGAGGCGATCTGTTCAACAGTCATTCGGCGATCCCCCAAAACAATTCTCTCCACTTTCTCGATCATGTCGTCAGACCGGCTTGTGCAAGCCCGAGGTTGTTTCGGTTTGTTGTCACACGATGTTCTGCCTTCATTAAACTGTCGCACCCATGAACGCACTTTCGACACATCCATAACTCCATCACCACATGTCTCCTTCAACTGTCGATGAATTTCAATTGGCTTCACACCACGCAAATTCAGAAAACGAATGACTGCACACTGTTCAAGTAAGGCAAACGTCGCCATTTTAAGTATTTAAAACAGTTCTCATTCTCGCCGCTGACGGTAAAATTCCATCTGCCGTACGGTGCTGCCATCTCTGGGACATATTGACAATGAACGTGGCCTCATTTTAAAACAATGCGCATGTTTCTATCTCTTTCCAGTCCGGAGAAAAAAAATCAGAGGCCTTAGAACTTGAATGCACCTCGTATGGTAACAAATTGTAAACTGAAAAAACTACTTCCTTAAAATATCGTTTCTGTGTGTGATACGTGCACAAACTAGCTTTCCAGAGATGTATAGCGTCCACTGTTCACATACGATCACGGTTCAGAAATTATACTATGCTCGCATCAGTCCTATATAAAATGATCGTTAGTAACAGAGAATACCTATAACAAGGAAACAGGTAACGCATAGCAGCGGCGTCCGACGTGTGAAATTACACCTCCACTAACACTGTTAACAGGACACCTGTCAAGCAGATGTATTCATGGGGATTGCAGTGTTTCACAAACACCTATCGCTAACTTAGAATCATCTTAGTTATGAGACTGAAGTTTCGATTTTATACCCGAGAAGCTACAAGGGAATGTAGTACATCGCATTAATTTTCGTTCGTTTAGAGGAATGTGTCGAAACAGGATGGTCACGTTTCATCACACGTGAGATGGAAGTTCTCTGATGAAGGAGAGGTTTGCTGTTAACGATCGCAAGTAGACAGCGATCTAAGTCAAATACAGACCACGTGGCTGTACACGAGTCGAAGGCAGGCTATGTCATACGACTGATGCATCCTGATAGAACAGCGGAAAAAATTGTCAAATGACCTGCTCCAACTTCTCCCTCCCTCTCTAGAATGCATCATCAGTCTGCCATTAAATCGTACCTCGTTACAGCTCCATCTCAATCGATCATCCTGTCCACATTCTGTTGTCCTTTAACGCAGATGCATGTAAGTTTAGAGGCAGATGTTTCTCTGTTTTCCTTAAAAGCGTCAAATACAGTAGTTAACTCGCGTGTATCACTGTTACCTCAATAGACTTACAGTAGAATGCTGCCTCGATGGAAAAAAAAAAAAAACTGTTTCCATTGTTCCCTTCGCTTCCATGTCGACGTTTTCTCGGATTCCTCTTGCTGTTGCATACTTGTTACTATGTACAAGAATTGTTCTGCGCCAACCAGAAGAGACGCAATTTTCCCGAATTTCAGCATAATTTTTCCTCAATTTATACGTATTTTTCGCAATTCTATCGACAATTTATGTCACTTCTACCCCTGCCATTATGACATAACCTCTCGTTCGGTGTTCTGAAACGGCTTCTAAATGTAGTACGGCTGCCAACACCTAGTGCAAAGTCACTATTTTTCTGATCGGGAGGCTAATATAGCACAGTACTCGTTTCACTAGTGACTGTAAACAATAAAGAAATTCTACATCGGATACAATGCAGGTATGTGGTTGAATGGAAATTCCAATTCATAGACATCATTTCTACCGGAAAGCGTAGCACTAGATGTCTGGAAAGCTAGTGTACATTTCTTATGACCTCAGTCAACACACCATCAAATGGTTCAAATGGCTCTGAGCACTATGGGACTTAACATCAGGTCATCAGTCTCCTAGAACTTAGAACTACTTAAACCTAACTAACCTAAGGACATCACACAACACCTAGTCATCACGAGGCAGAGAAAATCCCTTAACCCACCGTGAATCGAACCCGGGAGCGGGAAGCGAGAACGCTACCGCACGACCACGAGCTGCAGACCCTGCTACCTGAACAATATATGGCAATGCGTCAGCCACACTGGGCAGGTAAGCACATGTGCATAACTATATGCCGCTCGCATGTCCCATTAGGATCGCTAGGAACAATGCACCCTGTGCTTTTCTGGGAAGCATTAGAAGAGATTTCTATAGTGTGACTTGTGACATCAGTATCCACAGGTAGAGAGGTTTCGTGCCCTCTTATTTACATAGACATGTGATGTCAGTAGTACACTAGAAGAATTCTAACTGTATACCCGAAAACTGACGTGACTTTTACCTCCTTCCTGTAGGCGGCAGTGGTGTGAGGGCGATGGCTGGCGCTCCAGTGCTGGCATCTGTCTGGCAGTGACTCGTAGCAGCGTCTTCGCGTGTTCTTGTTGGAACCTTTGATAGTAGCGGTTGACGGTAGTACGAAAGCGTTTTTTACGTGTAATGAGTGTTTGTGCAGCGCATTATTTTTGGCTGTTTGAGCGTTGTGAGTGTGTTTGCATAGCAATACACATGCATTATTTTGACAATTTACGAGTTGTTTACGTGTCTGTTGCATTATTTTGTGAGCAGGTATGCAGGCTGTGCAATGCATTATTTCGGCACTTTACGAGTTGTTTTCGTGTCTGTAGATCTGTGTACTGCATTTTTTCAGTTACTTTCGAGTAGTTTGCAGGTCTGCAGGCTGTGCAATGTATTATTGCGACAGTTTATAGTTAGTGAGCGTGTCTGCAGAGCGTTTTACATGTATTATTTTGACAATTTAGTAGTTGTTTTTGTGTCTGCATATCAATGAACTGTGCAGGGGTCCTACACAACGCGGGACCACACAGAGTGCTCATGGAGGACAGGCAGCATCGACAGTCTACATAATGGAAAGAAGGAAACAGTGTCAGTTAATCAGTTGAAACCAGCGTGTTGTTTAGCTGATGCCCCACCCAATAGGGATCCCAGCTTACGTGATCTGGGATAGGGATGGCAGATCTGATTCTACAGTTGTCAGTCCTCAGGGCGCTTTTACTTCTGATTGATTCCTCTAAGGATCCTTCACTCCCCGAGTGCAGTATCTCTGCCTCTGTGTGTGATTCTGTTCATTTACATAGGTCAATGTTCCACAAAGATGTCTACAATCTTACCATCGACGACCTATCTATCAGATTGTGGGACAGCACCATCTTCATCTTCAATGTTCCTTCAACCCTACCATGGGACGCACCACCACATTTCGACGTCACCCCTCTCGCCACGTTCGATGTCCCCGACGACACCAAATCGACTGTCTAACAGCACCTGTCTCAGGTAATGATATCTCTTCAATCTACATGCCGCCCCGCCCAATGTCGACTGCTCTCCCCTCAACTGCTACAGACCAACTCTACTCTCACACTGGGCGCCACCTACGTCCTCCCAGATGGCTTTAAGGCTTTGGCGTTGACACTATTTCCAGCTTGGCACCTACCTCATGCTCTACACTACCTGGGGGGAGGGGAGGGGGGAGGACGCCTCTGTGGCGAGTGTCGACCACGTAAAGTATAATCGCTGGTTTTGTATTCTCGTCTATGCTGACTTCTTTGACTTGTCTATCTTCTCTGCCATTTTTCGCTCCATGCTTTGTAAAGTTTCGTGTTGTATTTTGTTTTCATATTGAATAAATCTACTCCAACCATTATGTGGTTGACTGTTACCAGTGTAGTTTACATCACTACCATTTGTAATATCTACAAGTAAAGCTAGTGTCCTACCCATTGTCCATCAGGATAGGTTGCATCCCTATCACTTCTCTCTCCATCGAGAACTGCACTGAAATGATTCCGAGAATCGCGTTAACTTTTGTACATGGGCATTAAGACAGGATACTCAAGATGTATCATATATCTTGTTTAGCGATGAAGCCACATTTACCAATCACAGCCTGGTAAACAGCCGAAACATGCACTATTGGTCTTTTGGCAATCCTCGTTGGCTTCATTAGGTGAAATGTCATTGTTTGTGGTGTAGGATAGTGAAGCATCAGTTCATAGGCCCATTTTTCATAGACAGAATACTGAATGAGCAGCCTCGAAAAAGTTCATCTTCCACAGATGCTAGATGATGTTTGGAAGAATGTGTGGTACCAGCAAGATGGCTGTCCAGACCATAGCACACAAAGTACTACAACCAGTCTTCGCTAGTTGTTCCCTGGATTTCACGCCGGTAGTCTTTTTTCTGTGGGGAAAGCCGAAAGACGCTGACTGCTCGGACAATGCTGCTGAAATGTTTGTACATGTGCAACAGTCGTTCATACCAGACCAGAAATGTGTATTGCTGCTACCAGTTGTCATTTTGAACACAACCTATGATGGTCAGCTGTCTTGTTACAGATCAGAATCGACATAACTAGCATATGCACTTTCGTTGTTCTTTAGTGTATGTTATCACAAATATTGTACAAGTGTCAATGTGGAACCTTTTCAAAATACGATATCTCGTAAACGACTCGCACTAGAATCCTAAAACAAATACCTCTGACATTCTAATTCACCCTACATTTAGTTTATTAATGTCAATAGACATTGTTCCATTTAAAAATGTGCATGTTTGAACGAAAAATAAACTTTCTAAGTCTTATTACAATCTGTTGATTGGCTAACAATACGAGTCCCTTACTACCAATCCGTTCTGTGAAAACCATATGTGAATAGCACTTCCATTTCCACAATATTTGCGGTGAAACTTTTAGGTGATGGATAGTGAGACAAGGGGAGGAGGAGGTAGACAGAGAGATTAGTAAGTAAATGAGGAGGTGTGGAAGGCAAATAGAATGTGTAAAGCGGTACTAGGCAGATGGAAAAGGAAGAGCGGTAGGAGGAAATGGACGTAGAGAGTGGGAAGAGAAGACTGAAAGATGCTGGAGAATCTATGGGAAAAAGTCGAACTATTTGAAACAGCATGTGTGGTCATATGTCCAAAATCTCCACCCAAATGCCTTTATTGATTTCAACCAAATACAGTACAGAAACAGAAAACTTCACGAGTATCGCTATTATGGGTGTGAGAACGTACCAGCTCCCTTAGTAGCGGAGATATGGAGAAAAACTTTATCTGTCCCTGTCATGTAGGCTAGCCTATACAACAGTTTGTTGTATGGGTATAGTGCTGAGCTGTCTTATCGACCTGCTTTGCAGGTTAACCCATACATCAGAGTCAATAAACTTCTGCCAGCCCTCAACATGTAGACAGTCCTGCATAACAGGCATATTGTGAGAGTAGTATCGGCCTTTATTTGTTGCCCTGTTTTTCAGGGACTATACATTTTTTGCTAACCTGTTTTGCAGGGATTATGCATGTGGTTGGGCACAGCTGTGGGAAGATTGTGATTGATAGAGTAGGGGATGGACAGAGAGAGAGGGCAGGGGTACAGACAGAAGTAGCTGGGGTGGAAGAGTTGGAAAGTGTGGGAGGGTAGAAGGATGCAGAAAGAGTGATGGGGTAGGAGGAGACTGATGGAGTGTAAGGGGGAGGAGGGGACAAATAGAGGTAGATAGGGAGATGGGATGAAAGGGTTGAATGCAGAGAGGAGGAGCAGAAGATCTGTAAAACATGTGAGTCGAAAAGGTGTGCAAGTGAAGCGGTGGGGAAAATCATGTGTGTGTATGTCCAACATCTCCTCCCAAACCCATTTATTGTTTTCAACCAAATTAGACAAACAAACAGCACACTTCATGAGTATCAACACTGTGGGTGTTAGAGTCTACTAGATGCTAAAGGAGCATAGATGTGGGCGAAAATGAATTTTCAGCCCCTGACACTTTAACTGCCCTGCAAGGCCCCCTTCTTGTGTGGGCCTTTGTTATCGATGTCCTTTGTGTCGCAGCCTACATCTCAGGGGCAGAGAACTTATACCATTACTTGATATGTATGCTGCCCTGTGTAATTTGTTGGTGTAGTATTGGCCTCCATTATCGACCTATTTTCCAGGGGTCAGACATGTGGATGATAGAGAAGGGAGTGGACAGAGAGATGGGGCAGGAGGTGATGGATGGGTAGAGTTGGGCAGAAGAGGATGGACATAGGGAGAGGGATGGAAACACAGTGTGTGGATATTGTCAACATCTTTTGTAGGAGCGATATTTGCATGTATGGGCACAGCTGAGCGGTGAGAAGTGATGGATAATGAGAGATGGGGGTGGATGGAATGGACAGAGAAAAGGGGAGGGTGTGATGGACACCGAGAATGTACAAATTAGGAGATGGACAGGAAGAGAGGGAAGAAGGCGATAGAAAGAGAGACTGTGGAGGAGAATGAAATGGACAGGGAGTGTGTGGATGAGAATGAGATGGACAGAGAGAGAGAGGCGGAGGAGGTGGATAGAGAGAGGGGATGGAGGAGATGGACAGAGGGAGAGTCAGCTGAGGGACAGTCAGAAAGGGGCAAGGAGGTGATGGACAGAGAGAGGAAGGAGAAGGTGGAGAGACAGAGTGAGTTTGGAGGAGGAGATGTACTGAGACTTGGGCAGGAAGATGTGGATATAGAAGGGCAGGAGGAGATTACATATTATATGTGTCAAACTTGTGCAAGAGAGAAGCTGTGGGGAAAAGTCTAGTAATCTAATATCTCTCTTTAGACATTTTTGTGTACATCAGTCTTTACTGTCTTTTGCAGTTTAAATCCAATTATAATTATTATTTTCCTGTTTTACTAGTATTGAATATTCAAAAATAATTGCCATACTGCTTACCCGTTCATATACTGTAGCTAACCATAATAATTTTACCATGACAAATAGCACTATCTTTTGCGGTACTTTTTTGGGAGATTTTAGCTACATTATTTGAGTAAAAGCTCATCCTGCAAATTTTTTGTTCATGCTGATAGCTGTGTTTGTGACACTGGAGAGCAGAAAACTGACTTTCACTTTTTTAAACTGATCTAGTTAAGAGTTATGATCAGACTCTTCAGCAACATCGACCACTGTACCAGTAAAACATACAGACACGCTGTTAAGAATTGAGGCAGAGGATATTGTAACCCAAGTGTCAATAGCATCACATGTTTATTTCCATCTTGTGTACATCCTGGGCCACAGAATAGGGTTCGTTATATTCAATAATTCAGAAATAATGATGGAGAAACTAAACTGTTTTGTGTATTCAGAAACTATCGGTATTGCATAGACTATATACGATGAGATTTTAAAACATCCTCCGAGAAACGATAATTATAAAATTATGAAAATGTGATGCTTCGCTTAATTTCTTGCTTCAGTTTTAACAGAAAACTTGTGAACGGCAATGTCACGAATTCAGAGTCCTTCAGAGTCCCATCAGAACCAAGATGTCAGGGCACTTAAAACATCAAATAGATTGTTTCCTTACACTGATCATGAATTTACGGATTTCACACCCTCTGCCTGCTGACACTGACCTGAGCCAAGAGATTTACTATTACTGCAACTTTCTAGTGATAGTCAATGTAAGTCTTTAGTCCTCATTATTTGCGACTGATAAGCGTAAGGGAATGCTATTACACACGCCACTGGCCACAGAACCAGAGCAGGATGTGAACCAGACACTCATAAAAAAAGAACATGAATATGTTGCCATCTTACATCCTAGGGGCCTCTCATTTCTTTTCTGAGTGTGTGCTTGACCACCATTGGTCCTGCTTGGATTTGGTTTATTATCCTGAACACTCGTTTTCTTTTCTCTTCCAGCACTTTATACAACTTTTCGTTTTTCACTACATGGTCCACATTGTTGGTTTTGACCAACCATTCCTCTTCCAAAATTAACGTAAGTGCAGATCATGTGGGGAAGGTCGCTAAGTGTGGTGTACATTCAGCCTTTTCTGCCTTTCTGCCTTTATACCCTTCCTTTCCACTAAAAGTAAGGTACCCAAAACCCAACATGGTAGCCACCCCATTGTGGTGGAGAGGGAGGGGACTGGGCACTGTGGTAGCCCCCTGACCATGCAGGTATTTCACTATTGGTGCCACCTATGCCAAGTATTATGTGTTCATTGTGGATGGGACACAGGGACTCTGGTCAACAGCTGACTGACCAGGATGCTGTTGCCACAGCTGGCTGGCACCCATGGGGGAAACACTGTTTGGAGTGGGTGACACAGAGGTAGATTTCTCACAAATGAAGTGGCTCAAACTTTCTTCTGCTGGTGGCTGCACAGCCACAGCAATTTATTCTGAAGGAAAGAGTTACTACAATGTGGTGAGATATGACCCTGCTTCCCTGGCTACATCATGAAGGGAACATAGGGATAAGAGACAAGAAGGGAAATACTTCCCATTATACTTAGCTTGCTCTAGAACTGATGGGGATACCTTTTTAGCCACAAAGCCATTTCTCTTTATTTGGCGGCTTGAGGGCAGGTCTGAGGAAGTAGCAGTGATTTACAAGATGAAAAGTGGTTCATTTCTGTTTAAAATAGTATCCCAGCTCACTCGCAGGTCCTGCTTACCTGTGACAAGCTAGGTGATATTCCTTTCACTATCATCCTCCATAATAGTCTTAGTATAGTACAAGGTATCATCTTCCACTGTGCCCTCCTTTTACACACAGATCACAAGTTACATGCCAGTTTGGAGCGATGGGTGCACATTTTATCCATTGAGTCCAGTGTGGACCAAAGGATAGTAGGTTTGATACTGGGACCATCACCTTGGCCTGTCCCTCCCTTAGCACCACTTGCCTGGATGTCCACCTGGATGGGCTCTCAACAATTCTGACTAGGATCCCTTTGCATCTACCATTGCCCTTCGCACCCTGCCACATGGAGATATTGATGTGGCTGTTCAGAGCACAACCACAGCCTTTCTATGGGCAGCAGACTTAGCATTCCCCAATTCCTCATGATACCTCCATCAGCATACAGCATCTTGGTGGACTTCAGAAATCTCCGTTGCCATTAGAGATCACTGACAGACTCTCAATGCCATAAGTGACATCCATCAATGGAGCACCTCATTGCTTTAAAATAGCTCCATGCCCGGGTCTGCCAACTAATAAAAAGTCAGAAACAAGAGTGCTGGGAATGGTATGTTACTACCATTGGACTGCGTACCTCTCCTTCACAGGTTTGGGCAAACGATCAACACCTCTATGGATACCAGTCTCCCACAGTGTACCTGGCATCTCCCTGAATGATGTTGCCCACAATGACATGATGCGGTCGTTGAACATTTCGCTCTGCATTACACTTGAGTCTTTGCCTCTGAAACCATCAGCCTGCATTCTGTGTCTTCATAACATATCACCTAGAGCAATATAATGCTCCGTTCAGTGAGTGGGAACTCTTCAGCACCGTAGCTCTTTGCCCTGGCATGGCTCCAGGGCCAGACTGCATCCACAGGCAATGTTCAAACACCTATCGATGAACTGCCACCATCATGTCCCTGCCATTTTAACCGTATCTAGAGAGAGGGTGAGTTCCCATCTCAATGGCGAGAAAGTGCGATCGTTCCAGTACTGAAACTGGGTGAACACCCACTTTAGATGGACACCTATTGTCCAATTAGTTTCATTAATGTTTTCTGCAAGCTGCTCGAACTAGTGGTAAGCCTGCAGCTGTGTTGGTACCTTGAGTCATGGGGTCTTTTGACTCCATCCCAGGTCAGTTTTTCTCAAGACCGTTTTACCTCTAACAATTTTATTTCCCTGGAGTCTGCTATCTGCTCACCTTTTACCCAGCTTCAACACTTTATCACTGTCTTCTTCGACTTGCAAAGGCTTATGACACCACATGGCATCATCACATCCTCCTTATCCTACATGGGTGGGGTCCCTGGGGCCCACTCCCTATTTTTGCCCAGAACTTCTTGTCGCACTGTACCTTCTGGTTTCAAATTGGTGCTTCCCACAGTACCCTGCATATACAAGAGAATGGGGTCCCACAGGACTCTGTATTGAGTTACTGAGCGTGTCCTCTTTTGAGTGTCTAAAAATGGCCTAGCTGAAGCTGTGGGGTCTACAGTGTCACCCTCCCAACACGATGACGATTTTTGCAATTATTATTGCTCTTCCACTGTGGATGTTGCGGTATGCCAGCTGCAGGGTGTGATAGAAAAGGTGCAATCCTGGGCTCTCACTCATGGCTTCCAGTTTTCTGCTGCCAAGGCATTCATCATGCACTTCTGTCACTGGTGTACTGTCCATCCACACCAGAACTCTACCTCAACGACCAGCTGCTCAATGTGGTGTAGTCTTATCACTATTTGGCAGTGGTCTTTGATGCCCAGTTGACGTGGTTTCCCTAACCTTCATATTCTTCATTGCCTCTGTACCACCTGCTGGGATGCAAATCACTCTATACTTTTGTGGCATTATATAAAGCTCTGATACTATCCCACATTGCACAGCATCACCGTCAGTGTTGCAATGTTGGGTCTGGTACACCATTGTGGAATTTAACTTTTGACAAGTGCCTTTTGGACCAGCCCCATGAACAACCTACTTGCAGAGGCTGGAGTCCATCCACTACAACTCAGGTGCCAACAACTGCTGCTGAAGTATGCTACACACATTCTCTGCTCCTCTGAAGATCTGAACTGCTGTATCCTTTTTCCTGGGAGGGAGATCACCTCCCACAACACTGACCCAAGACTGGAGTCACAGTCGCAGTTATCTTACCAGTGTCTCTGCTCTAAAATCCAACTTCCCTCAGAGACGCCTCTTGTCAGGAAGCAACAACATACTACCTGATGGTGTGTATCCCATCTTCAAGTCTGTCTCGATCTATCTTTTCGGCCATTATTCGTCGCCGTTCTTCATGCAGTTCCAGGTTTTGATGTGGTATGCACTGACAACTCTATGGTCGACAGTCAAATCAGTTTTTCCCTACACACATAAGCAAGATGCAGTGAACTACACCACCTGCCAAATGGATGCAGTGTATTGGTAACAGAATTCATGCTCATCGCTCAGGCTCTATGTCACTTTCGGTCTTGCACAAGCGAAACGTTCTTAATTGAGAGTGACTCCCTGAATTGTCTTCAGGCTATCAAGCAGTACTAACTTCGACACTCATTGTTGTGACTATCCAGGCTGTCCTTCCTGAACTCCATCAAGCTGGACAGTCGATCATCTTTGTCTGGATACCAGGTCATGTTGGGATTCCAGGGCCTAGTTGGCTACAAGGACACTCACTTTGGAGAAGGGGATACTGGAATGGGACCTTTGGTCAACTCTATACCATCAATTGTTGGTGTCTTGGAACGTGATTTTGATGTACCCTGCTTTCCATGAACAAATTGTGAGGTATAAAGGTGACCACAACCATGTGACAGTCTTCCCTTAATTTTCCTCATCTACATCTACATCTACGTGATTATTCTGCTATTCACAATAAAGTGCCTGGCAGAGGGTTCAATGAACCACCTTCATGCTGTCTCTCCATCGTTCCACTCTCTAACAGCACATGGGAAAAACGAGCACTTAATTTTTTCCATGCGAGCCCTGATTTCTCTTATTTTATCGTGATGATCATTTCTCCCTATGCAGGTGTGTGCCTCCGCAATCGGAGGAGAAAACTGGTGATTGCAATTTCATGAGAAGATTCCGTCGCAACGAAAAACGCCTTTGTTTTAATGATTGCCACTCCAATTCACGTATCATGTCTGTGACACTATCTCCCCTATTTCGCCATAATGCAAAACGAGCTGCCCTTCTTTGTACTTTTTCGATGTCATCCGTCAGTCCCACCTGATGCGGATCCCACACTGCACAGCAGTACTCCGGAATAGGGCGGACAAGCGTAGTGTAAGCAGTCTCTTTGGTAGACCTGTTGCACCTTCTAAGTGTTCTGCCAATGAAACGCAATCTTTGGTTTGTTCTACCCACAATATTATCTATGTGATTGTTCCAATTTAGGTTATTTGTAATTGTAATCCATAAGTATTTAGTTGAATTTACAGCCCTCAGATTTGAGTGACTTATCGCGTAATCGAAATTTAACTGATTTCTTTTAGTACTCATGTGAATAACTTCGCACTTTTCTTTATTCAGGGTCAATTGCCACTATTCTCACCATACAGATATCTTATCTAAATCATTTTGCAAGTCGTTTTGATCATCTGATGACTTTACAAGACGGCTACTCAGATTGTCTCCTATGTCGTTAATATAGATCGGAAACAATAGAGGGCCTGTAACACTTCCTTGGGGAACGCCGGATATTACTTCTGTTTTACTCGATGACTTTCCATCTATTACTACGAACTGTTACCTTTCTGGCAGGAAATCACGAATCCAGTCGCACAACTGAGGCGATCCTCCGTAGGCAAGCAGTTTGATTAGAAGACGCTTATGATGAGTGGTGTCGAAATCCTTCTGGAAATCTAAAAATATGGAATCAATTTGACATCCCCTGTCGACACTTTATTTCATGAGTATAAAGAGCTAGTTGTGTTTCACAAGAACGATATTTTTCTGAATCTGTGCTGACTATATGTCAATAAATCGTTTTCTTTGAGGTACTTCATAATGTTCAAATACAGTATATGTTCTAAAACCCTACTGAAAATCCTCATAGGGAATCTTCAGTTCTCTGTTGGCTTCACATTGACCACACTTGGTTGACTCATGGCCACATCTTACAACATGAGGATCCATCCCACTGTCAGTGCGGTGCCCATCTAACAGTGGCCCACACCCTACTGGACTCCCCCAATTTGGCCACTTTACAGTGAAACCTTAAACTTGCTGTCACACTGCCCCTGGTGCTAGCAGATGACGCCAAAATGACTGATCCAGTTTTAAATATTACCCATGAAGGTGGTTTCTCCTTCTCCCTGTGAGGTAGGGCACATTGGCCATTGGCCTCATCAACCACTTCAGGGATTGGAGGGGTACCCTTTCACCTGTTCTGATACAGGGTGCCCATGACGGCCCTTGCTCAGCTGTCTTGCTTGCCTCTTGCTCTTCCAACCTTTTTAATTCTTCTTATTCCTGTACATCTGTTGTTGGTTTACTGTCTTGACATCGTTGTTCTGTTTCTTGAGATTTTATCAGCTTGTCCATGTTGCTAGTTTTCTTGTCGTAATGGAGAGTGAGGACACATCAGTTGGATGCAGAGGGTGCATCTGCCACTATATAACGTGCCTGCAGCTGGTTTCTGTGCAGAGAAACTCATTCGCCTTTACCCTCTTACCTCTATCTCACTTCCACTTGCTTCTGTTCATTGGCTTTATTGACAATCGGCTACAATCAGATCCATCAGGAATTTATCATCTGTGTTCTCCCTCTCTGAGGACTGTTTCTGGCTTAATGCATATAGGTTGGAGGGGCTGATGATCTTGTAGTTTGATACCTTTAACCCTATCAGTCCAATCCACTCATAAATACAGAATACATAGGCTGCAGCTTATGACCACTTTCTCGATCTGCAAAAAAAAAAAAAAAAAAAAAAAAAAAAAAAAAAAAAAAAAAAAAATACTGAACTGAAGTGTTGGAAGTTCAAGCTGTTCAATCAAAATATTGTCTTGAGCTCCATTATTTCAAAAGTGATGTTTGTAGAATATTCATCATACATGTGTGGGCATTTGAGACCATGCATACACTGTAGATACTAGGTGCATTTTCTGAATGCATACCATTGCCATTTATGGGTTTCGTGTTAAAACTGACTGAGAAACTAAGCAAAATGTCACATTTTCATAATTTTATAATTATCGTTTTTCAAACGATTTTTTTTTTCAAAATTACTACATCACATATAGCCTATGTAATAACTAGTATTTTTGAATACACAAAACAGTTTAGTTTCTCCATGATTATGGCTGAGGATGTGATAAGAGTGGTATTATCCATGTGACCCTATTGCCTCTCGAGTCGCAATATCCACGCTTGTAAGATTGCTTACATGTCTAGGTTGCTGTGTAATTGTAAGTTATTGTCATCTTTTTCATCATGGGAAATCTTTACTACGTAGAATGTTCTTTGGGTAAATGTGCTGTTAGATAATTGCGTTCCTTGTGCACAACTTTACTACTCCCGGATATGGTGCCATATCGTAGTTTAAATCAAAATTATTTGACCTCCAAGAAACGAGCATTTTGCATCCAGATGCTACATGTGTAGCCTGTCGAAGTTGTGGCATCTTGCAAATGTTCCCATTTAAGGTCTGAGCAGCTTGCCTGCATAGAGCCACCGACTGTTGGAAAGCAAAAGTTTGTTCAGTATTAAAATATTACAGCCCTTAGTCGCTACTTAACTACATGTGCTTAGCAGCAGCAGCAGTAGTGGTAATAGTAGTATTCACTTGTAGATCACTTTTACAATATATTGGACATGTTGCGGTATTAGAATTTAAGAACAACAAAATTAACTTAAGTCATATCACAAACATTTACAAATTTACAGGTCTAGTTTGTCAAGTATTTTGTGAATGAAAGTATCGTATTTTAAACTAATGCGGAAAATGAAAACTGTTGGAGTCCGTTGCTACCCTTGTTGCTGATTATGATGGTTCTCTTTTTCAAATTACTAACATTTTCTTTCGCATTATGTATGAAACTAGAACAAGTAGTTCACACTGAATGATTTACCGTTATTTAATTACTGATAGGCTGTTCGAGAAATTTTATTTATCATACTATACATCAAATGCTTGTTATGTTGGTTACACACTGTGCTTGTAATACCTTCAAATGTTGTTCAATATAGTTAGCAACAAGGTGTTTATGTGACAATAACCTTTGACATTTTGGTTTTCTGTGGGACAGCGACAAATCAGAGATAATTCATTACAAATGTTTGCGATGTTCGCGATGTTCGCATATGTAGTTGTTTGAATGGATTCTAACCTCCTTGGTTGTTGTATATGTTGTCATGGTGATACCTCTGCTGAGAAGCCACCTGGTGTCAGATAGTGATACTACCAGTAGGAACGAGTGGAGAAAGAGCTGTTTGTTGTAAACATTGAGGTGTAAACATAAATACCAACGAAGCGATTTGGTTGATATAGTGTTCATTATCATATCTAATTCTGATATTGTAATTAGGTAATTTACATTTATTTTGTATTTCCTTCACTGTTTCCGGATTATCACACAGCGCAATTAATATTTTTAAATTTTGCTTTTTGTATTCTAAAAATCAATATTATTGTGAATTTGTTTAAAATTTTAGCACTGAATCTTTACTTATTGGGAATGTGTAGTTTATTAACGTGTGGCCGATATTCAGTTATGTCGTTACCTACTTTCGATGAAGAGCAGGAATTAAATATAACTTAATTTTATCCTAGAGCATTGTCATGGTAATTTTTATCGACAATAGTTTCTACAGCATGGGCGCTTTTCTTAAGTGACGATCTTGCCGCATAACTTTACTGCATGTAGTGCAGAACGGGAAAGTGAGGTTGCGGGCGAGGGCGGGTGGAGATCCCGGCCAGTGACGGGGGTCTGGCCGCCATGTCCTGCGTTGTGGTACTCGGACTCAGCTGCAGCTGGAAACAGGGATGAACACACGAAGGTACATGTGTACAGGCCTTGTAATTGCTAATTTTTCAGTGTACATGATGTTGGTTATCATAATATTTCGCGAATAGATGAATTACGTCACAGAGGAGACAGAGAACTGAAGGCTACTGTTTAGGGTCGATTAATGTGATCTTCGCCTCTAAAGTTTGCAAGGCAAACTCCAAGAATTTTGCACTTAATTTGGTTTTCTGTCGCGAGAAGTCACAATGTTCGGTGTTACAACAGCTTGTTCCTTGTTACTGAGCGGTTAACGAGGCACGACGTGTCATGTAGAAGCTGGTGACGGGGTCATTGAGTAGCGGGCGAGGCCGGGGACGGATCCCGGGAAGCGCTGGGGGTCTGGCCGCCATATCCTTGCGGTGACTGCCCGTGATATTTCGGCAGTGTATTATTTGTCTTATAGGCTTCAAATGTGTGCGAATTTTGGTTCTATGGAACGTCTTAAAATTCTGTGTGGTTCTGCTACATCAGGAGATGATTGATGGGTCGTTCGACTGCTCAGTAAATTTATCCAGAATGTAACTTAGGTGTTTGAGTGTGACAGCCCATTACATTTATTGTAAATGAAGTTAGCATTAATGAGGAAAATCTCCAGCTGAAGGGAAAATACGAACAAATTATTTGAAAATTCTCCATTGCGTTACGGACTTCGTATAGGAATTCGTTTCAAAACAAGAGGCCTTTTTATAGTTATGAAGGACTAATTGAGCTTGTTTTTCAACGCCCTGGCCCGATGACAGCGATCGTTGTGCGTGTTTTGATGACAGTTGAATATTGTGTAAGGGATACAGCTTAGTAATACCGGCATTAAATGCTTGCATTCGTTCTGTCAGAGAACAAGTTTAGTACACTTATAATTTGTTATTCAACATTTTGCTTTGCATTTTCTGAAAACTGAACTTGAACATGATTAATGAGGTTTTCTAAAAGAGTGTTTCTTGTTCTGCTTACAGTGTTTTGCCCAGAAATAAAATGCAAGTTTTCGTTCCAAGTGAATGGTGTATATTCCATTTTTTCAAGTATTAAGTGTGCTTCAGGAAAGAACCGTAAGTAGCATGTGCCCAGTATTAATACTGTAAAATTACTTTTTTCCGAAAGATGGGAGTTTAACTTGTTTAACCTATTGATAAATGAACTACAAATACTAATTACTCAGGTTTCGAAATCGCTGCGTTAAATGTGTGATGTGATATTTAACACAATTTTGCATTCATAATGATTCATTGTGTCCTAAATGTCCAAAAATTGTACGTGTATTAACTAGTGGCAGAGTGAAAAATTCAGCTGGAAACAATAGGTGTGTGTGTGTGTGTGTGTGTGTGTGTGTGTGTAACTGCTTCTCAATGTATTTTAGTATATAGCGCTGTTTTCCTTTTTTTTTTTACATATATTTCGATATTTCTGTATTTGGTTGTTTATTGTGCCAGTGTTTATTGCATTATATTTTCGTTTTCTAATTACATGCTGTATTGATTTATTTTCCAAGTGCTTGTAATATGTGAATGAACATGTTATATGCAAAAATACTGGAACTATTTTTCTTTTTCAGTTTGCCAAATTGTGTAATGCTATGATGAACTGTGAGCAGTCTTCATCCTGTTAGACATTTGAATTTAATTTCTAATTTTTTTCATGGTTGAACTACTGTTTTTATCTATTTGTGATTTCCTTAAGACACCAGAGAAGTTTCCAATGTTTGATGTGCAAGATAAGATATTTTTTTCCCCTCCCTTACTACCTTCGCTCAGCCACAGATTCTGATTAGTGTATGGTTGTGATCGCTATTGAAATCTTGGTTATGTCAGACTAACCTGCGCCGTAGACTGAGGTCGGTGTAAGTTTGACAGTTGATAATTTGGTTCTAAGGACCATGTTTAATACTCTTTTCATTTAAAAATGGCAAACTGTAACATAAATCAGAGAAGCCAACTTTCATAATGGACAAATTTCTGACTAGTAGGTGTGTATACAAAATTACATGAATAAAAGGGAAATACTTAGGCTGCTTTCACACAAGTAATATGTGTTTGATCAGAAGTAATTGTCATGTTCTTAAGGTCAGGTTTTGTTTTTACAACCATCATTTGCTTCCTGGTGCTTAATTTCCTAATAGGTTCAGAATCTTATCATTTTCTTGAGATTTTCAACGGAACATCTACTGGCTGTACCTCATATTCTTACCCCTTGCTGTTTTGTTGTAGATTATGGCCTATCATTTTTGTTTCCCGTTGCTCCAGTACTTTGAGGGCTTGTTTCTTTTTTTTTAAATCTGCTGGTTTAAGAACTTGATTTCTTTTACGTCAGTTTGACTTTAGTTACTTCCCTCCATATCTACATTTCATTGGTCTCGTGTGACCTTTATCTTTCCTGTGTATTATCCAGCTTTCACATTCATACAGGATATTGCCCAGCAAAAACTTGTGTAAGAAGTATGCTTGCAACATAAGATTTGGTGAAAATCTTCCTTATTTTGGTATTCATGTGACTGCTTGTTAACAACTTTGATTCGTGAGGATGCATAGCAAGTGTTACTATTTTGATAGCTTTCTGAGCTATCAAACTTTTACATCTGTAGTAGCTGTTTGATGACTCTTGTTTACTATTAAACTCTCCAAACAACTGTTATAAGTGTAACAGTAGGTAACTCTGTTGTTATTATTTAGCAACACATTACATCAGTACTACAGCATCAGATTACATCTAGTACATTTTAAGATAAAAGATATATGTACAGTACATACTGATTATAAAATAAAATACTGATAAAGACAAATGTGTATATCAATTCACTTGGAATAAAATAACAAGTGATGTATAATTCCATATTGTGACCATGTAGTTGGCATTACTGTACTGCTCAAGGATGGATATCCAGTCCTTTCAGCCAGGCAGTAGCTTCTCCCTTAAGCAAATGAAGGTCCTGGAAGGTGCCTTGGAATTTCCTGAAAGGGCACTCAGTGACAATGTGCTGTAGTGTCTGTCTGTTGTGTGCACAGTTGCAGTCAGGTGTATCAACCATGCCCCATTTATGCCTCCAGTAGTGACAATTTCCATCCCCTTTTTGGAACCGGTTGAGTGATGTTCAGGATCTCCTTGGTAGCTCAAATCTGATAGGGTGTTGGCTTGGATTATTTGGGTCTGGGTTGAAGGAAGACCTTTCTTGGCACCAAGCATCATTGGTGTTAAAATTGTCTCTTACTAAACCCTCTCCCACCTTCCATGATGGTTTAGGAGACCTTAGTCAAGATTGGGAGATGAGGTCTTGATGGATAGGAAGTTGACGGTTGTCTAGTTATTTTTGCCACTCTTTTTTTCAGTGCTAACTGTCTTAGGAAGTGTGGAGTATGGATGTTGGCCAGAACGAGTGTCACTGGGTTGGTGTTGACTTGATGGCTCCTGATATCAGCCTCATAGTATTATTGAGTAGAGTATCTACTGCTCTTCTATGGGTGCTATTTAAACATGTAGAGCTGCAATATTCTGCTGTTGAATAGACAAGAGCAAGGGCCAATGTCCTGAGGGTTACCACATTCGTTCCCAAGCCATTTCCTGTCAGTTTTTGGATTATGTTATTTCTAGTTTTTATTTTGCAGGCTGTCTCCTCCAGGTGGGCTTTGAAGGTGAAACTGCGGTCAAATGTTACTCCCAGGTATTTTGGTTGAGGGTTGTATCTCACCATTTGGTTTCTGAAAGCGATTCTGGGTGCATAGTGTGCTTGCTTGTTGTTTAGGTGAAATTAGGTTGTCTCTGTCTTCATAGCGTTGGGTTTGCTATACTTGGAAATATTCATACATCTTTTTCAGGTAATTTTCAAGAGTAATTTCTGATGTCTCGAAGTCGACAGATTAGCTAATTGAACATATGTTGGTGGCGTAAATAAACATTTTAGAGTAGGTGTTTGGTAGATCAGATATGTATATATTGAAGAGCAGAGGCGAAAGTACTGATCGCTGGGGAAGACCATCATTGAGTTGGTAGTTGCAGCTTTTCTTGTCATTAAGGTGTACTTCAGTGTGTGTATTTGTCACCATGTTGTTAAGGAGTGTGGCCAGTTTTTTACAAGGTATGATGCATAAAAATTCAGCCGTATTCCTTGTCTCGTACTGTGTCATACGCAGATGATAGATCAATATATACAGCTGTGGATTTTTTCTTTTCTTCAAAGCCCCTTTCAATATGTGTGGTTACTGCTAGTACCCAGTCACTGCAGCTCCTTTTAGGTCTATAGCCAGCCTGTTCCACTGGTATCTTCTCCTCTACAGTGGATTTTATTCTGTTAAGAATGAGTCTCTTGAGCAATGTATAGCAGACACTCAGGAGAGCTATGGGTGTGTAGTCTTCAGGGTGCTTTCCCGATTTTAGGATTGCTATGATTTTGGTTCTCTTAAAAAGGGCTGGCAGCCTTCCAGTCTGTAAAATGTTGTTGAAGAATTCTGTCATCCATCATAGAGCAATGGGGTCGCAATGCTTCAAAAATTCTAGGTATATGCTGTCGATGCCTGTGGCATTCCCTGTTTTTGTGTCCTTAATGGCCTTGGAGGACTCGTATGTCTCAAAATTCTTTGAGGCATCAGTTTCCCGTGTTCTTCCTTTGACGCTGTTCAGTTCTGCTCTGATTTCACTGGTTTTCTTTTTGTCTACCTCTGGTGTTCTACGTGTAAGTTTCAAAAGTCTGTTGGCACATCATTGGGATTTATGTAATCACTATTGTGTACTGTTTTAATTGAAGTTGCACCCTCTTGACAGTAAGTGCCATGCCTTTCTACTGAAATGTTCGAAACTCATTTCATTCATTAATGTGTGCCATTTTTTTCGGCGAGCTGAGTCCAAACATTGCAAAAGCTCGTCAAGGTTGACATTCTCGTGGTATCCGTTATAGACGTCAGTACATTCCCAGCCCCATCCAGGAATGTATATTTTTCCAACAGCCTCTGGTGGCATGCTTTCTGGCGATAGATAATAGCAGGTCCACAAATCGCCCATAATTTTCTGCTTTTGGAAGAATCCATTGAATGTTAAACTCTAGCTGAGAAGTATAGTTCTCCCAATTAGATTTAGCAAAATTCCATCAGGGTTTAGGAATCAGTCTGATGATAGGAATGTGTGTCCCCATGTTGAGCAGAACAGGCCTCTGTTGACTGCAAGGGAAATCTTAGAGGACTTTCTTGTTGCAATAAGGTGTAATTTGCACATCTTTTGTGATGAAGCACAAATCTGGACAGTAGTCTCTACCCCATCTAGCAGAATAGAATGTGCCCCTGTCTTTGGGGTCATACATTACAAATGTATTCTGTCTCTCTGCCCATTTGGATACTTCTTTGCAGTCTTGGTTGGTGTAGTTATATCCCCATTGAGTGTTGTGACAGTTGAAGTCTCCCATGATGACTGCAGAGTGTTGGATATCTCAGATTGTATTGTCATTCCAAGCTTGGTCTGTTGGCAACATCATTGGGATTTATGTAATCACTATTGTGTACTGTTTTAATTGAAGTTGCACCCTCTTGACAGTAAGTCAAGAAATTTTAATGCGTGTAACATCCATGTTTCCTTCTGTAGTGAATACCACATTATTCACTGTCTCGATGTTGTTCCTGACATAGGTGGCAGTGCCATACGTCGTATGGTATGTGGCAACAGCTAGAGTGAAACTAGGTACTTTGCATCTGTTTCTTAGTTGTGTCTCATCATAACAGTGTGTTTCCTGAAGTAAAATTACATCGACAGAGTTACTTCTATTTTCAGCTGTGATATTTTCAGAATATCTCCATTATCCCTCGTCGGCTGGTTCTGATAAGAGCTGTAGGTTTTAGCATTGATTTGGTATTCATTATGCTGTATTTCTAGAAAGTTGGGAAATCCACTTTAGGTCTAGCAGCAGGTATTGTAGACTATTTAGCCATGATAAGCAACGTTGCTGGATGAGCCATGTGGAGGCTAGTCTACTTTACACCCTATTAGGTAACTGAAAATTAAGAAGCATTATATTACAAAACATGAGTGTTGTCTAAGCTAATGACTATGAATTTCAACTTCACAAAAGAATTTACAGTTGTGTCTTTTATTGTAGACTATCACCAAACACTCATTGTCTTTCAAGGGTTACACATGAAAAAAGCTAGCTTATTTATACTTCCGTAAGTGCTGTTATGCGGTTTATGTACCCTACTATCGTCTCAGGAATACCCTGTAGGTGTCTGCAGATTGCTTCAGGTTCTCCAATGTAGAATATTTGTTGAAGGTTTGTATATTTGTAATAATCTTTTTATGTATGTCTATGTGTTCACCAAATTCAACAAATTAGGAAAAGGTAGATAGCTACTTATTGTAAAAAAGACATGTTAAGCTGCAGATAGGCACAATTAAAAGACACTTACATAGAGCTTTTGGCCACAGCCTTCATGGGCTAAAGAGGAATCATTCTGTTTTGTGTGTGTGTGTGTGTGTGTGTGTGTGTGTGTGTGTGTTTTGTGTCTGACTGTCTTTCTTTACTGACAAAGGCCGCAGCCAAAAGCTCTATGTAAGTGTCTTTCAATTGTGCCTGTCTGCAGCTTAACATGTCTTCTTTGCAGTAAGTAGCAATCTATCTTTTCCTACATTGTTGGTATTCTTACATGGAGTTTCCACTGTTTCATTCATCAGATTCAATGTTACTTAACATTCTGACATTAGGTGACTCCATTGAAAAATATGTAAGAGCTTAAATCAGGGACAGTGCCATTACTAGCACGTTTTGCAGAGCATTGTTGTCAGCACTGGTTGTGAAGTGTGATGGTGACACAAAGATATCTGTTGACATCTACTGGTGCTTCTAAATACACAAATGAGGTGTCAGCAGACAGGTTGTGTGTATTTTGTAGCAATAAAATGAAATGCCAAATCTTGACATGAATGTAACTGCAGAATGCTTAACATGTTCAGAAGAACAGTGGCTGTAGCCCCACAAGTTTGCAAGAAATTTGCCATGACATAAAAGTGCTTTCACAGTTCATGATATAGAGCGAAAATAGGTACTTGAACTATGCAATAACTGAAAATAATATTTTTTCTTTTCCCATTTTACAAATTGTAGCAGATCTTCCTCTTGTGCATCACACTGAATCCCAGCCAAACTATCTCACTCCTATCTGTGCTAATTAGTACAGCCAGTGAAGCAAATACAGTGTTAGAAGGGAGTACTAAGAGCAACATACTAAAAATCCTGACTGGTGAGGTATGTATGTGACAATGGTGGGCCATTTAAAGGTCACTTTATAATGTTTTTTTATCTTTATTAACTCAAAAAATGCAGCTTCCAGAGGAAATGTTTCCTAGTACAAAATTAAACTACATTAAATTTTTTCCAAAATGATCTTATTAATTTTTTCTGTAGGACTATCAGTTTCCAGGATGCAGAGCATGGAAAAATTGTGCAAATTATTAAAAACTGTTTTAATGGTATAAAATGAATGTTTACTGTTAAATGAAGTGAGTTAAGAACAAGTATTAGATGTCTGTACCACATCTAAATGCAATGGAACCATATCGAGGGATAAATTGTGTTTTGGATGTGTAAAAAGACAGGTGGGATGGAGTGTTGAAGGGGCTGTAGCTATCAGCTGTCTACCACTCAGAAGAGCCTGCCCTTAGTGTAATATGCTGGCAACATGTGTTCAACACATGGATTTCGTTGCCTCTGCTGTCAGTGGCTGGAAAACATAGTATGAGGGGTAATAAAATGCATCACCCTAGACTCTGCTCTCCCAACACTTAAAATGGCACAGAGGCTTAAGTGTCTCCCTCTGCAACAGAAGTAGGTCATGTAGGTGTTACGGAACTTCAGTTATTTCAGGATAAATCAACCAATGCATTACAGCAGATTGATGTTCTAGACTTGTGGATGATCAGATCTGTTCCATCGGACATATTCACACCCATCATGCAAGATGTACTAGGAAAGTGTAGTATGAGGGTGGTCCCATAAATACTCGATCCAACAAAGAAAACACAAAAATTTTTAAGAAAAGTATTTATTTTTCAATGTTATCTCCTTTCAGCTCTATACACTTTTCCCAGTGGTGTTCAATAAGTTAGATACCCTTTTTGTAATGAGAAGTGTGTAACTCTTCAAAATAGCCATTAACTGCTGGCATCACGTCTTCATTTGTTGAAAATCTTCGACCACTTAGCCATTTTTTCAAGTTTGGGAACAGAAAATAATCTGACGGGGCTAAACCTGGCAAATGGGGTGTGTGAGGTAGCAAGTCAAACTTTAATTCATTAATTTTGGCCATTGCAATAACGGACTTGTGAACTGGTGCATTATCCTGAAGAAAAAACACTTTCTTCTTGACCAAATGCAGCCTATTTGCTTGATTTCTTTGCCCGAATGTTGCAATAAGTTTACATAATACTTGCTGGTGATAGTTTTTCCTTTTTCTAGGTAGTCAGTGAAAATTATCCCACACACATCCCAAAAAACCTATGCCATGACATTGCCTGCAGATGAAATGGTCTTTGCCTTCTTTGGAGTCAGTTCTCCAATTTGTGTCCATTGTTTTGACTGTTCTTTTGTCTTGGGATTGAAGTGGTGGACCCATGTTTCATCCATGGTTATGAAACAGCGCAAAAAGAAAAAAAACAATAATAATAATAATCAGCTTTGTTGCTGCAAAAATTTGCTAACCACTCAATTGAAACATCTTCATGACACTGTTTTTGCTTGAGCAAATGCGTCACAATCCTTGCCCTCGATTCACTCGTCCAAATTTTCAGATAATATATGATGTACAGCATTTAGTACCGCTTTGTGGATTTTCTTCGCCATTTCTGGAGTCGTCGCCTCATTTGGCCAACCCCTGCGATGCTCGTTTTGGCAGCTTGTACAGCTTCGTTTAAACTCAGCTACCCAGTATTTTACTGTTGTCAACGAAGAAGCAGACTCTCCCAAATTAGAATCTAGCTCTGATTTAATATTGATTGTGCTGAGACCTTTCAGGAAAAAAGAAAAAAAAAATTGTATTACATAACGATGACCAGTTTTCTCCATTTTCACAAGTTCACTCCCAACATTCACTAGTGATGGCTGCCAAACAAATACTAAACAATGTGACATCTTCAAATGTGAAACATATGCTTCAGAGATCGTATGCTTTCTAATCCACAGATATTTTTCAACAATGACTGCCATCTCTCGGTCAAGCCGGGTGCTTACGGGACCACCCTTTTAAGCGGCTGCACTCAGAGTAGCCAGCTCTACAAGTGCCAGCAATCTCTGAATGGAAGAGGCTTGTGCATACTACCAGCAATACAAGGCCAAGAGAATTGCAGTAACTCTCTGGTCATTCATTACTTCTCCATCAAGTGACTTCAGCATGGTTATATAGCTTTACAGTATGCTGTCAACAATAGACAACAGCAGGATCCCACATTTACTAATTTAGTACCTTTCTGTCGAGCACTACAATGGTCACAGACAACATCACACAAATGGAAACACTTTGTGCCATTGTGTATAGGATTGTATTATACATAAAAGCTTATTTAACAATTGCAGATATGTTCTCAATAAATTGAAAATGACTGCACAGGCCCAATGAAGTTATTTTGTCTACATACAAAGACATGTGAACGGGAAATGCTGGGAAGTATAGTCTGCGTGTAAACTGAAAAGTGAGCGTCACTCATGGGGGGAAGTCATCTTTCCCAGAAGGATGCTATCACTACCTTATAGAATGTCTCGGACTCAGTTTCTCCTCTAGCAGTGTAGAAGAATGTACAGTGACTTACGTAGAATCTGCCCATATGTTTTTCTTGTGTTAGTGTTATTAGTAACTCGTATCTGAACACCATGTACTGCTACTGAACTTTCTGGTATACAAATACCCCCAGGTATGTTGATGCACTTCATTACCAGTGATTCACTTTATGAAATGCCCTGTAGTTGCTTCTTGTAATTTAGTGGGATAGAGAGAGGGGGGGAAGCACCTGCTCACTCATCAATTTCCAGACCTATGTAGAACGGAAGTGCATGACGACAATCTAGTGACCTATCTTCCCTCACACCTCCACACTGTCCCCTCTCCCTCTTTAGAACACAATTTACCCCTTCATGCGACTCAACTGCATGTAGATGTGATGCACATATTAAATGTTTGTTCTTAACCTACTTTATTTAACAATACACTAATCTTGTATTCAAGCATTGTTTTTAAAAATGTAAGACTTTCCATCCTGTGCAATGCGGAAACTGTTAGTCCTAGAGAAAAAATTAATAGGAACTTTTTTGTAAGATGTTTAATGTAGTTTAATTTCATACTGGGAAACATTTTCTCCAGGTGCTGCAGTTTTCTAGATATTCAAGAAAAACTTAAAAACTTGACATTTAAATGCTCCACACTCATGACCAACACCGACTCAAAGGAAGGCCTCAGCGCTTGTTCGTGACGTCACGTCAGCTAGGCACGGCGAACGCCAGGTCTTTTGCAGGCATACTCATAATGGTGGTGTCTCCCTCTCTGACACAGGAAAATGTGAAACTAGTAGCGGTAGTTGACCAACACACATTGTTCTGAGAGATTTCTGCGATAAATTAATTGTGAAACTCATTACACTTCTTAACAATTAGTGAACTCCTGAACTTAAATTTCCACCTGATTTAAGGATTGACATACAAAAACAACTTCATGGTCCAGCAGCAACAGAATTCGTACTTCTTTACCTTATTTGTAAATCGGAGGAAGTTACGTTTGTACTGGGTTGCTTTTACAAGAAACTGTGAACATATTGGTGCTCTTCTTTAGGTATCTTGGTTGACTATGGGGTGAGGAGCACTGAATGTTAATGAAATATCTTGTGATTGTACACGTTGGAAGTTTCTCCTTTCAGTTGCAGGAGGGGAATATTTATCTTTTCTAATGTGCATGTTTAAAAAAGTTTAAGCTCAGCATTATTTTCGATGTATGAAGCTATTTTGTTTCCTGTGTAGAATTCCTTTTGTTGAAAACTACTGTAATCTAATGACTGGCATCTGTTGGACATTTACACATGTAAATTAGTTCACATTTCCAGTGACGATGTCAAGCAAAAAAGGGGGTTGGGGTAAGTTTCGATAACAAAGTCGATCAAGTAAATATAGGTTCTTGAATGTAAAATTTTAGAAGCTTGCAATGGGGCAAACCATCTGCTCATATTGATCTTCATTTGCTTCGACAGTATTCATTAATACAGAACTATGATCTTCAGTTGTAGCTTTACGATGGTAAGAAAATCTTTCATCTAAATAAAACTGCAGAATCCAAAACAATACCAAACATTTTGTCCAAAAATAAGAGATTTATAGTGATAAGCACACCCAGACGTTTCTGCCTGCAACAGACCTGGCGTTCGCCGTACCTACCTGACGTGACATCACGAACAAGCACCGAGGCCTTCCTTTGAGTCGGTGTTGCTCATGACCCACTGGCATGTTGTCCATGGCACTCCTTACCACTGTACAAAAATTTGCGACTGTATGAATTTTTTCCCCTAGTCAACCATTTTTGGCCTTCGTTGACTGTGCTGAAGAACATAATGCTGCACAGATTAAATCTGTCACCATAGCAGTCACTCCATAAAATAGCTTCTTGTGGTGCCACATTTGTTGATTTTTGTCAATGCAAAATAAAACTCTCTCTTTCCTTTCTAACCTGGGCCTCGAGTTACGCTACAGACCAGCCTGTTGTCACACCCTTCATTACACAGAATAATAGAAAAGGAGTGTGATATCCATTTTGGCAGCAACTTATGACAACATGTCCAGACTCTATGAAGGAGATTGCTTATAAAAGATTTGTGCAAACCATCCCAGGCTATTTCTCAAGTGTGTGGGACTCTACCACAAGGGACTAGCAGAAGACACTGAATGTATGCGAATGGTTGCAAATTTGTTTACTCCAGGTGAGAGCATCACTGAGATGCTGAAAAACCTGAACTGAGAGAGATGTGATGGTAGACAGCAACTGTCCTGCACGTGCATACTTACAAATTTTCAGGAAACAGTATTGGGTCAGAGATATAGAAATACCGTACAACCCCATAAGTATCTTTTGTGTCGTTTCATTGTCACTGTTGTCTTGTACCATGGGAAGTAAGGAGAAGTTGTTGTTTGGTGGCCGGTATCCTCTTTCTATAACACAGATTGCACGTATGTATTAACAGGGTTCTTTATTCATAAAAACAAGAAGTTACTTAAGTTAAGATAGTCCATGTGTTGTGGTAAAAGCTCTTCTGTAATAGTCTACGTTAGCCTCACTGCTGGTTGTTTATTTATTTAGCTTATGGCATGAGAAACTACATTGAAAACAGAATAAAAGAGAATATACATTGTTAAAATATAGGGGGTAAACATAATAAAATAGTGTAAATTGAACAGTGACACGTAAAAATAAATGTATAACTACATTACAAGACAAAAAGATTGCATAAAGTTCAGATTCCAGTATTTTCAGCAATCACAGTTCCACACTTAGATTCTGTTGCCACTCCACAGCTTGTGGTGTTGCCCTCTGGAAGTCATCGTCAGTGCCAGTGAACGCCCTCAGTGGACACTCGCTGGTGGATGGTTTGTTCTTTGACACCAAAGTCGCACCCTGGGTCAGGTCTCAAGTTCCATCTGTACATCAAGGATCCGCATCAGCCATGACCTGTCCTTATTCTGTTCAGTGTTACCCAGGTTTTCCTTGGGAGGTGAAAGCCCAATAGATGGTTGTGAGTTTCACATAAAGTATGCCATTGTGGATTGGCTCTGTTTCTCTAGTCCGTCTGCCAGGTTTCAGCGCCATAGTAGTTTTGGCTCAGAAGTTGATGTGCAGTCTTCACAGGAGGATTTCTGGATTTGAGTCTTCTAAATACAGTAAGGTCCTGGTGGATTACTGGAGATCTTTTTAAACTCTCTTATGAGTATGTTGCATCAGCGTATATAAGGCGGTTCGGTGTTACTGAGGACTGTTAGCCAGTAGAGTGGAGTGGTTTTAATAGCTCCAGCAATTATTCGCATCGTCTGATTTGGCACCACATCTACTTTTCCCATGTCCATGCTCTTTAGCTGCATCGATGTACAGTATTCAGCTGTTGAGTAGACCAAGCTTAGAGCGGTGGTATGGAGTGCCTCTGCACCAGCTCCCCAGGTCGTTTCCACTAATTTGTGGAGGGTGTTGTTTCGGCATTTCAGTTTTGCAACCAGGTTTGATAGGTGTTTTTTTATGAGAGAGAGTGCTATCCAAAGTTATGCCTAGATATTTTGGATGGGAATTGTAAGAATCGCAGTACCATTCAGAGATATCTGTAGAGGTGTTCCAGCCAGCCTATTATTTAGGTGGAAGCATGAGATCTCTCTGTTTTAAGTGTGCTTGGGATTAGTCGCCATTTCCTGAAGTATTCAGCCATCAGTTCCAGATCTTGGGTAAGAGTCTGTTCAAGAGCAGTCATATTAGTATGTTGGCATGCAAGAGTGATGTCATCTGCGTAAATAAATTTTCCGTATGTGGTAGTTCGTAGGTCATCTACATAGAGATTGAACAGCAGAGGTGCAAGCACTGATCCTTAGGGAAAACCATTACTCCGGAGTTTTGATTTGCTGAAAGAGCCACCCATTGAGATTTGCAAGACTATTTGACAACATATTCTCTTAAAGAGATGTCATCGTTTTACATCTAGTAGCTTTTAGGAACTTATATGTTAGACCCTCTTTCCATACAGTATCATATGCTGCTGTCAGATCGACGAAACCGCACTAGTTTTCAGGCGTTGTTCATAGCCCCAATCAGTGAACATTGTTAATGCAGTTTCGATTGGGTCTGAAGCCGGCTTGGTCAATAGGCAGAGATTACAGTATGATTGGATTTAATCTGTTGCGAAGGAGACGCTCAAGCAGTTTATATGCTACACTTAAGAGAGCGATGGGTCTATAGCTTTCTGGTTTATAATCCGGCTTTCCTAGTTTGATGATGGCAGTGATCTTTGCCCCTTGAATTCTTTTGGCAAAACTCTTTTTTTTTTTGGCCCACAGTGTGTTAGAACTCTGGGTGTATGTTGTCGAGACCAGGGGCCTTGCCATTTCTTATGCCTTGTAGGGCCTGTAGCATTTCTGTGACGGTAAACGTTTTTTTCAAGTATTGTTATTCACGACTGTTTTTGTTTAATGTGTTTAGTTCTTCTTTTATTTTACGTGAGTGTTCTTTATCAACAGGTGCTCTAGACGTTTTGACTATATTGTTGGCAATTTGATCTGGTGTAATACTTGGTTTAGTTTGTGGTATATGTGAATTAGCTCCTAGTTTCTATGGAAGGCTCCATGCTTTTCTGCTAGAGCATCTAAAATCCAGTTTTTCAGTGGTGTTCCTCCACGTGACCCTCCTAGCTTTGTCCAGGCTATGCAGGAGGTCATCTGCGACTTCAGATCTTCTGCTCTTCTCGTAGTCCTCATCAGCCGTTCACAAGCTTCACTCCATCCTCGTATATACTGCTTTCTAATACCCCTAGGAATGTGTTTTTAGTGGTATTTAAAACAGTGTCAGCAAATTTTTGATAATGCTGAGGATGACGGGGTATGAATTGTATGTTAGAGTCCAGGTCTCTGGAAAAGCCAAACCAGTCAGCTTTGGAGAAATTCAACCGGGGCAGTGGAGGCATAAGGATCATGGGGAGCTGTATGCCCACCTCAAGAAAGATTGTTCTCTGCTGGCTGTGCGGGAAGTGTTTAACGATGTGACAGTTAACAGGGATTGGCTTAGCTCTTGGGTCGGTGGAAACAAAACATATGTTGGGGTTTGTCTCCGACCCCCATTTGGCTGATTTGAAGGTTGCCATGTCTTTATGGCTATAAATTAGGTGCATTTTCTGCATCTCAGCCCATTCCAGAATCCTGAGCCCATTTGTGTTTCTTTCCCTGTACTTCCATTCAGTATGGTGGCTGTTAAAATCACCTGCAATTAGGGCAGGATGGCCGACGAGTGGAGGCTGATTTGCTGGCCAGGAAACAACGGGGGTTTCAGATGTTAAAGATAGTTAAATCTCCCACTTTTATAGTGGTGTTACGGATATTATCGTTGTCAGCTATAGAGACGAGCTTCTTATTATCAATATTTGTCTATGCATAGGTATCGGTGCCATAGTTTGGGTGGTATGTTGCGCCAATCAATCTGTACCCTGAGATTTTTCCTCTCGACTGGAGCTGTGTTGCGTCTGTAGTGTGTGTTTCTTGTATTAAAATGATGTCAATGTCATGGTCTAAAGGAAGCTTTGATAAGCATTCACTCCTTGGTCTGCGTATGTTTTCCATATTAAACTGGTAGACGCGCAAGATTGGTCCCACGGTCTTTGTCCTAGGGCCTTGGGAAAGGCCATTAGGGTGTTTCGCTTGCCTCGTGTCCAGTTATCCTGGAGGTCGTAAGACAGTCCGAATTGCCTAGGTTTCTAACTCTTTAGCTGCTTGACAGCATTGCCCGGGGTGTACAACATGGAGGCGAGTTAGATATTACACCCCTCACTGCTGGTGATGTACACCAGTCATCAGTCGCAGCCCAGTGAGAGTTGAAGTTAGCTCAGCCTCTAGCTTAGAGTCAGTCAGTACCTAGCAACCAAAGTACTGTCAATGCGGGACGTGTACTTCACTGCTGGCAATTGAGAGGGTGTTGGCAGCACATTGCCTGCGAGTCTGTTTTCGGCCTCTCTCCTCGCAACCTCTTTGCCGCCTGGGGTGCTGGCAATAGCTTACGCCAGCACAGTAGCATTCCTGTAGGGACGATGGAGACAAGAGAAGACTAATTGCATTGCTTAAAGAGGTGTTTAAGCAGGCATTCTTCTTGTGTACCAACATTGTTAATGCAGTTTCGATTGGGTCTGAAGCTGGCTTGGTCAATAGGCAGAGATTCCAATATGACTGGATTTAATCTGTTGTGAAGGAGATGCTGAAGCAGTTTATATGCTACACTTAAGAGAGCGATGGGTCTATAGCTTTCTGGTTTATCGTCTGGCTTTCCTGGTTTGATGATGGCAGTGATCTTTGCCCTCTTGAATTCTTTTGGCAAAACTCTATTTTTTTTGGTCCACAGTGTGTTAGAACTCTGGGTGTATGTTGTCAAGGCCAGGGGCCTTGCCATTTCTTATACCTTGTAGGGCCTGTAGCATTTCTGTGACAGTGAACGTTTTTTTTTCAAGTATTGCTGTTCACGACTGTTTTTGTTTAATGTGTTTAGTTCTTCTTTTAGTTTACGTGAGTGTTCTTTATCAACAGGTGCTCTAGATGTTTTGACTACATGTTGGCAATTTGGTCTGGTGTAATACTTGGTTTAGTTTGTGGTATATGTGAATTAGCTCCTAGTTTCTTCAGAAGGCTCCATGCTTTTCTGCTAGAGCAGAAGAAACATTGATTTGTGATGCAATAGAAAGTACCCTCTGCCATGCACTTCTTTTTGATTTGCAGAGTGTAGATATAGATGTAGAACCTGCCATGGCCCTCCATAATTTGTTGGACTTCCGTAAATCTCCTTTACATATCCAGTAGGAGCTGCACGACATTTTTCCATTGGGTCTACTGTGTAGATTCTGAGGACCACCAGTAAAGCATTGCTTGGCATGGTGCCAAAGTCTCCTGTGAGCCTAAGGAGCACATTCCTTTGCGCACATCACAAATTTTCCTGTTCCTCATGAACCAATGCCTGTGTGCTCAGACCCTTGCTGCATAGCCTGTGATGGAAGTGAAAATAGCATCATGACTGCTTCTCACTACATGCAGTGGTAGCTTGTAGTTAGCTGTTGAGACACAGGCAGTTTTGTGCATAGTGTTGCTTGCTTTGTTTACAGTTGTCTGTATGTGTTTTGTGCAGTTCTGCTTTTCATCCATTTGGACTTGAACATAACGTGTGATTAGTTGTCTGATGATAGAGATGCTTTCTAATTTAACTTTAGGATTTCTACATGATGAAAATTGTTGTTTAAGGTGTATGCTTGTGGGCTTTTGTGTTGCTATGGTTAATTTATTGTTTATGGCCATCCAGCATCCAGGGAAGAACGCCATTCACCATTTCCTCCAACACACTTCAGTTTCCCAATACCACAGCCAAGACATCACAGGCATACACCACTACCCCACTACCCTATCAGCACGGTTATCTTCTTCCCTGTTAGTTCTTTTTATTACTCTTTGTTTGCTGGCTGAACATCCCACATCTCTATCACTACAGTGATCTATAAAGCTGTAGTATAGACACTGAGGGACCCGTAGTTCACACATCCAGCTAAACAACACAGGCCACCATAAATGATCAAATGCTCCTGCGATGTCAGTTAATATTGCTGTTGCATATTTTTGTTGTATAAGTCTGCTGTTTCTGTTGCCTTACAAGGGAACCTTCCCATCGCACCCCCCTCAGATTTAGTTATAAGTTGCCACAGTGGATAGACCTTGAAAAACTGAACACAGATCAATCGAGAAAACAGGAAGAAGTTGTGTGGAACTATGAAAAAATAAGCAAAATATACAAACTGAGTAGTCCACGCACAAGATAGACAACATCAAGGACCGACAGAACACAGGAGCGCCGTGGTCCCGTGGTTAGCGTGAGCAGCTGCGGAACTAGAGGTCCTTGGTTCAAGTCTTCCTTCGAACAAAAAGTTTAATTTTTTTATTTTCAGACAATTATCAAAGTTCAGGCACTCACACATAATACTTCGCTCTACAAAATTCCAGGACATGTTCAGATTTGCTTGGACATATGCAGGATTTGACGGTCTACACATGAAAATTTGAAAACGTAAAAAACATATGTTTTGACGGAGCACAGGGAAAAGTGTGCGATGTGAGACTTTTGGATTCATTTGTTGCAGTTTATGTGACAAACTCTTATGTTTTCATCACTTTTTTGGGAGTAATTATCACATCCACAAGAAAACCTAAATCGGGCAACGTAGAAGAATCTTTTTACCCATTCGCCAAGTGTACAAGTTAGGTGGGTCGACAACATATTCCTGTCATGTGACGCACATGCCGTCACCAGTGTCGTATAGAATATATCAGATGTGTTTTCCTGTGGAGGAATCAGTTGACCTATGACCTTGCGATCAAAAGTTTTCGGTTCCCATTGGAGAGGCACGTCCTTTTGTCTACTAATCGCGCGGTTTTGCGGTGCGGCCGCAAAACACAGACACTAAACTTATTACAGTGAACAGAGACATCAATGAACGAATGGATAGATCATAACTTTGCTAAAATAAATAAAAATCTTTCGCTTGAGGGGAGACTTGAACCAAGGACCTCTTGTTCCGCAGCTGCTCACGCTAACCACGGGACCACGGCGCTCCTTATCTCGGAATGTCCATGATGTTGCCTATCTTTGCGTGGACGACTCAGTTTGTATATTTTGCTTATTTTTTTATAGTTCCACACAACTTCTTCCTGTTTTCTCGATTGATCTGTGTTCGGTTTTTCAAGGCCTATCCACTGTGCCAACTTATAATAACTAAATCTGAGGGGGGTGCGATGGGGAGCTTCCTGTGTTAGTAGATGCCTCTTCAATACATTTCCCTTTTCTTAAACAAAATGGTCATTGATTAAATGCATTAAGATCCCTGCGCGGATGTACCATGACCTAGAGAAATCTTTCCTCAGTCTTTGCAAGTATGTCAGATAGACAGATCGGTCTGTAGGTTTTGGGATTAGCTGGATTTTCATCCTTGGACTTTTTCATTATTACAGCTTCTAATTTCTTGCTGGCAAGCACCCTACCCAGTGTTAAGGAATCATTTAGTAGTCTGGTTGGGAATGGCATAATTTTTACTTCTATTTGTGTAGGGAGCTTGACATGAAAATCATCTGGTCCTGGAGCTTCTCAGTTTTTCAGTTTTGTTATGGCTTGGGATGCTTCACTGGACAGCACAATTATTAAAGTATTGATGTATTTATTGTTTAGGGTATATCTAAGTTGTCTCAGGAATTGGTTGTCATGTTGATCATCGTCTGGGAGGAGTTTTCCAAAAATGTATTCTGCTTGGCAGTCTCCATCCATGTCTCACTGATCAATCTTCAGTTTACATTGTGAATAAAGTTTGTTTTCTCTGTAAATATTTTATACAGTTTGCACCACATATCAGTTTTCAGCTGCTTAACTTGGTTAGCTTTCTGATTTTGCCTGTTGGTGCTGATCAAGCAATTCTTGGTGTTGGGACTTAAGACTTCTGTATTGCACCAATTGGACTATGATGGTCTTCACTAGCTCACCTTGTGCACCGTCTAATGTCCATCAGTTTAGGTGACCATGCCATCTTCCTTAATGATTTGACAGCACATTCAGGCACACATTCGAGTTGCACATTTTGTAATATTTCATGCAATGCGTGACCCTTTAGATTTACGCTGCCTTACAGTTTATTGACACTGTGTACTATTTCAGATAGCTTGTTTAAGTTTTCTTGCTTAAGGGTAAACCTTTCTGCCATAATTAAGTTTATTATTTCTATTGTTAACTGTGAATGTAATTATATTGAAATCACTACTGATTAGTCCAGAGTGAAATGTTGTTGCTGTTGTTATGGTCTTCAAGTCCAGAGACTGGTTTGATGCACCTCTCCATGCTACTCTATCCTGTGCAAGCTTCTTCACCTCCCAGTACTTACTGCAACCTACATCCTTCTGAATCTGCTTAGTGTATTCATCTCTTGGTCACCCTCTGTGATTTTTACCCACCGCACTGCCCTGCAATACTGAATTGGTGATCCCTTGATTCCTCAGAACATGTCCTCCCAGCCAATCCCTTCTTCTAGTCATTTGTGCCACAAATTTCTCTTCTCCCCAATTCTGTTCAGTACCTCCTCGTTAGATACTTGATCTATCCATCTAATCTTCAGCATTCTTCTGTAGCACCACATTTCGGAAGCATCTATTCCCTTCTTGTCTAAACTATTTATCACCCATGTTTCACATCCATACATGACTACACTCCATACAAATAATTTCAGAAAATACTTCCTGACGCTTAAATCTATACTTGATATTAACAAATTTCTCTTTTTCAGAAACACTTTTCTTGATATGGCCAGTCTACATTTTATATCCTCTCTACTTCGACCATCATCAGTTATTTTGCTCCCCAAATAGCAAAACTAATTTACTACTTTAAGCATCTCATTTCCTAATCTAATTCCCTCAGCATAACCCGATTTAATTTGACTATGTTCCATTATCCTCGTTTTGGTTTTGTTGATGTTCATATTATATCCTCCTTTCAAGACATTGTCCATTGTGTTCAACTGCTCTTCCATTCTCCATGGATTTTAATTTCTACTCCAAATTTTTCTTCTGTTTCCTTTACTGCTTGCTCTATATACAGATTGAGTAAAATTGGGGAGAGGCTACAACCCTGTCTCACTCCCTTATCAATCACTGCTTCCCTTTCATTCCCCTTGACTTATAACTGCCATCTGGTTTCTGTACAAAATGTAAATAGTCTTTCGCTCCCTGTATTTTACCTCTGCCACCTTCAGAATTTGAAAGAGAGATTCTAGTCAACATTGTCAAAAGCTTTCTCTAAGTATACGAATGCTAGAAATGTAGGTTTGTCTTTCCTTAATCTATCTTCTAAGATAAGTTGTAGGGTCAGTATTACCTCACATGTTCCGACATTTGTACGGAATCTGAACTGATCTCTTAGTTGGTCGGCTACTACCAGGGTTTCCATTCATCTATATATAAATTAATCAGTATTTTGCAGCCGTGACTTATTAAGCTGATAGTTCAGTAATTTTCAAACCTGTCAACACCTGCTTTCTTTGGGATTGGAATTGTTATATTCTTTTTGAATTCTGAGGGCATTTTGCCTGTCTCGTATGTCTTGCTCACCATATGGTGCAAGTACTTCACTCTTGTATAGATCCTTATATACTCCAGCCACCTTTCTGCTTTGCGTTCTTTACTTAGGATTGGTTTTCCATCTGAGCTCTTGATATTCATACAAGTGGTTCTCTTTTCTCTAAAGGTCTCTTTAATTTTCCTGTAGCCAGTGATATATGCCTCTACATCCTTACATTTGTCCTCTAGCCATCCCTGCTTAGCCATTTTGCGATTCCTGTTGATCTCATTTTTGAGACGTTTGTATTCCTTTTTGCATGCTTCATTAACTGCATTTTTATATTTTCTCCTTTCATCAGATAAATTCAATCTCTCTTTTGTTACCTAAGGATTTCTACCAGTCCTTGCCTTTTTACCTACTTGATCCTGTGCTGCCTTCATTATTTCATCTCTTAAACTTCCCACTCTTCTTGTACTGTATTTCGTTCCCCTGTTCCTGTCAGTTGTTCCCTAATGCTCTGTCTGAAAATGTCTACAACCTCTGATTCGTTCAGTTTATCCAGGTCCCATCTCGCTAAATTCCCACCTTTTAGCAGTTTCCTCAGTTTTAATCTACAGTTCATAACCAATAGATTGTGGTCAAGTTCCACATCTGCCCCTGCAAATGTATTATAATTTAAAACTTGGTCCCTAAATCTCTGTCTTACCATTATATAATCTTATTTGAAACCTTCCAATGTCTCCAGGCCTCTTCCACGTATACAACCTCCTTTCATAACTCTTAAACCAAGTGTTAGCTATTATTAAGTTATGCTCTGTGCAAAATTCTACCAGGCGGCTTCCTCTTTCATTCTGCCGCCATTCCATATCCACCTACTACTTTTCCTACTATTGAGTTCCAGTCTCCCATGACTATCAAATTTTCGCCTCCCTTAACTAACTGAATAATTTATTTTATCTCATCATATATTTCTTCAGTCTCTTCGCCATTTGCGGAGCTAGTTGGCATATAAACTTGTTCTACTTTGGTAGGCGTGGGCTTCGTGTCTGTCTTGGGTGCAATAATGCGTTCATTAAGCTATTCGTAGTAGCTGATGCGCATTCCTATTTTTTTTATTCGCTGTTAAACCTACTTCTGCATTATCTCTATTTGATTTTTTTATTTATACCCTGTAATCACCTGTTCAGAAGTCTTGTTTATGCTGCCACCAAACTTCACTGATTCCCACTATATCTAACTTTAACCTATCCATTTCCCTTTTTAAATTTTCTAACCTATCTGCCCGATTAAGGGATCTTACATTCCACTCCCTGATCCGTAGAATGCCAGTTTTATTTCTCCTGATAACGATGTTCTCCTGAGTAGTCCCCACCCGGAGATCCTAATAGGGGACTATTTTACCTTTGGAATATTTTACCCAAGAGGACATCATCATCATTTAACCATACAGCAAAGCTGCATGCCCTCGGGAAAAATTATGGCTGTAGTTTCCTCTTGCTTTCAGCAATTCGCAGTACCAGCACAGCAAGGCCGTTTTGGTTAATGTTACAGGGCCAGATCAGTTGCCCCTGCAACTGCTGAAAAGGCTGCTGCTCCTCTTCAGGAACCACACGATTGTCTGCCCTCTCAACAGATACCCCTCCGTTGTGGTTGCACGTATGGTACGGCTATCTGTATCACCGAGGCATGCGAGCCTCCCCACCAACGGCAAGGTCCATGGTTCATGGGGGGCCTGTGCACTTTTAAATTTTATTTACAACTCTGCTGTTTGTTAGTGTAATGTCTGTGTAACCGCCTGTGCTTGCTCTGTTTTAGTATGTCTCAGGTTGTCCCAGGTGATTCGCCACTAGCAGTTCAAGTTCTGGAATGATATCTAAAACCTTCTGGGATCTTTGACGTGTGTGTCTGCTGAACCAGAGGGCATTTTTCACATTGATATAAGTGGCATTCAAATGAAACCTGGTTGCTAGTGTAAAGTAACTCTAATGATTTTATTAACTCAAAAATGTAGTTTTACACAGTATACATACTCAGAAATGGTAGCCAAAACTGTTGGCACATTTATGCCATTGTGACACTAGCCGGTCGATTCCATCCTTGAAGAGGCTACTAGGCTGCTGTCAAATCCAGGTTTGGACCCAGTCACACACTTCGTCATCCGTTGCGAATTGATGTCTGCAAAAAGCTTGTATTAGAGGTCCAAACTCATGAAAATCACATGGTGAAAGGTCAAGACAGTATGTTGGAAGTTCCAGCGTTTCCCACTGAAACTGCTGCAATGTTGTCTTCACAGCATTGGCCGTGTGTGGGTGGGCATTATCATGCACAGGATAATGCCATTGGACAAAATGCCTCGGCGTTTCAACTTGATGGCTTGTCTAAGGTTCTGTAAAGTGCCTTGATAACCCTGGGTATTGTGCTTGCAGTTTCAGCATTAAATTCATTTTGCATTGTGTTTACTCCACTTTTTGTACAATTTTGTCGAAACACATGAAAATGGGCGCAACAGAAACCTAAAAAAGCCGGGGTAGCCATTGCTGCATATGAGAAGGCTGGTCTTACAATCGGCACAGTAAATTTTTCATTTTAAGGTATCGGCCTGTCATTTTTCTCACCAGGCAGTTAGATTTTGGTCCCAGGGCGCTGGTATTTTCTTTATATCAAATCCTGCATCTTGTTTCCAAATTTTTTGGTGGGTATCGTAAATTTGCCCTTTGACTCACACCCGTTGATACCTCCACATATTTGACTTGCCTTTGATCTCTTCCAGGGGATTAGTTGTTTTTGACCAGCAAGTGGAAGTGAAATGCAGAATCCCGGCAAAAATCACAAGTCTGTTGACATATTAAGCCTAGTGAACTTTGAAGTCCAATTTCCAGTATAGCATTCAGATTCTAAGTCCAGAGCACAGCTGAATCAACATCAAACAGCAGGATCCTGGCATAGTACTTCTGTATTGTGGAGTAGAAACATAGTATGATGAGAACTGGTTTGTAGATGTATGGAGCGGTCTTAAATAAGGCTCCATAGTTAATGTAGCTGGCCAACTGGGTTCCCTGTATATTTTGGGCGGCCAACAACTGATTCTTATGGGTGGCCAGTCACTGCATTTTGAAGTGCACCCGTGCAGAGATGGCCTGCGACGTTAGCAGTGGACTGCACACGGAGAAGTGCAACCAATGATGCATTTCTCGGTCGCACATAAAAGAGCGCGCAGATACTCTGTGCGGGGATTTAGTAGTGGTGGATACAACACTCCTTCCCCCTTGGGGAAGCGGAGAAGCATCTGCTGTGAATGAATGCCACATCTATGGGGGTCCTCCTCCAAGTCCTCGGCAGTGTTGGTGAATCGGGGCCAGGAGAATACAGATGAAAACGCCCGGCCAGGGCCGAAGGTTGTATGATGTGGACCTTGGCAGCAGAGCTGGTGGAGCAGGAGGAGCCAGCGGCGTGTGTTCATCGTGTTGAGGAATTACTCGTGGTTGGTGACTTTCTCCATCTGAATTTTGAAAGTGCAGACCATACTCTTGGCTTTTTGATTTGATTGTGAATGGAAGGCTGGCACTGGAATGTGGTGAATGCAATGCTGAGCATAGAAACCACAAAACTCCTCGCTACAGAATTGTGGACAGTTGTCTGTTGTGACCACTTCCGGCAGACCTCCAATCTCAAAATTTTTTTCTAGAGCTGGGGTGATGTTGATGGTTGATGTGGCATTGTATTGGACAATACACGGAAATCGGGATAGAGCATCATCCACTATCAAGAACATGGCTTTAAACATTGGCCTGGCAAAATCAATGTGTACCCACTCCCAAGGGCGAGCACACAGTGGCCAAGAAGCAGATGAATGTCATGGGGCTGACTGTGGCAGGATGGACATGTTTGGGTGAGTAGTTCAGTATCCAGGTTAATGCCCGGCCAGTAAGTGAATGTGTGAGCCAGGAGTTTAGTTTGGGATACACCCCAGTGACCTTGGTGCAATAGTTGCAGGACGTGCCGACATAAAGAATAAGGAATGACTACCTGTGGGTGTCCTTCATCAGAAATGAGTAGATTACTCCATCTGTCAAAATGAGCTGCGGTCGGTCATTAAAAAACTGATGGAATGCTGCGGAAGCCTTGGGAGGTTCGTCGTTCAGACCGTCCATGAAATATGTGACTCCAGACTTAGTTGCTACAGGTTGTATCTGCGACCTGGGAGATGATAATGGGAAAAGAATCTATGGTGGCTTCTGCTTCTTCATCAATGTGAAAAAACAAAATTTATTTTTTGTTGAACTCTGGATCAGATTCCCTAAAGAAGGTGGGAGAGGGCATCAACATTGGCATGCTCAGTGTTATTGTGGAAGTGAATCTCTTACTGGTAGCGTGCCAAAAATAAAGTTCAGTGCTGGAGGCAGTGAGCAGTCCTGTCTGGAATCTTCGCTGCTGGATTGAATAGAGAGATCAGCGGTTTGTGGTCTGTGATGAGGCAAAACTTTGTGCCATAAACAAAAACATGGAATTTCTTTAATGCAAAGATAATAGCCAGTGTTTCTTTTTCTAATTGAGAGTACCTGCATTGAGTGTCAATCAATGTTTTCAATGCACAGGCCAAAGGGTGCTCAGAGCCATTCACCCCTCTGTGTGCTAGGGCTGCTCAATCACCTATATCAGATGCGTCCATTGCGATAACTATCTGCTTTGTTGGATAAAAATATATGAGGCCTGGAGCCATCAACAGCTGGGATTTCAGCCTGAGGAAGTTGTGCTCACACGTTAGTGTCCACTGGAAAGGCACCCCTTTTCTGCATAACTGGGACAAGGGAGCGGTTTCTGTTGCTGCTGTGGGTAAGAACTTTCGGAGATACGATTTCTTCATCAGAAAGGAACGAAGTTGCTCAAGCATTGCTGGTCAGGGAAGTTTGATTATGGCTTCAACATGTTTATCCAGAGGACGAATGCCTGAGCTGGAAATGATGTGGCCGAGGTACTCAGTCTCAGGCTGGAAAAAACAACTTTTCTTTTCTGCATTCTAGACCAGCCTCCCTTAAGATGCTGAATAAAGATTTCAGGTTGCGAAGGTGTACCTCCATGGTTCTCCCTGTTAACAATGATGCCATCTAAGTAGTTAATCCACTTTGAGAACTAATTGTTCCAAAGACCATTGAAAATTGGCAGGGGCACTTGCTATAACAAACACTAGGCATTTCAAATGATAAAGCTCGTGCAGCATGTTAAGTGTAAGAATCTGTTGAGATTCTGCATTAAGGGGAAGTTGGAGATCTGCATCTGCTAGGTCTATGTCAGAGAAGATGTTTCCACCTTTTAATTGTGACAGTAACTCTTCTGGTTTTGGAGTAGGATGTATTTAAATCTCTGATTGGGCATTGACAGTTACTTCAGAATTGTCACACAGGCGGATCTTCCCCAAAGGCTTTTGTGCCATGACAAATGAGGCAGCCCATAGACTAGAAGGAATAGGTTTTAGAACTTCAGTTGGAGTTAGGTGATCAAATTCTTCCTTTATTTGATCTCTGAGAGCTAAAGGAATGGTGTGGGCTCGAAAGTACAGAGGCCATGCATTGCGTTTCAGCATGATGTGTGCCTCAAATCCGATTTCTGGGGTGAACATTTGATGACGTTCCCTGCTTTATCTCTTCGTTTGTTGTCCTCGGTGTCGACGTACTGGCTGAAAAATGGGGTGTGGAAGTGCAGTATTGTATACTGTTGTCTACTTTCACTTTTCACAAACCCCTATATAAGCATTTATGTGGCCAGTGCACTATTGTTTAACTTTTGATAAGCCTCATTAATAGGTTGCAGGCGAACATCCACATACAGCTACCATAGTTTACTATTGAACATCTACGAGCAGTACAAACCTAATCACAAAGTTCACAGTTCTTGAAGAATAGAAAGGTACATATGGAGCAGACACTGTCATTGTTTTTAACACACGGCCTAATTGTGTAACACTTATTTCACAGTTAAATTTAAGCATTGTTGTTGTTCTAATCAGCACATGTTGCTCATCTGAAACTCAGCTGTGGACTAACTGTCTCGTGACCAAAAATCGGGCCCTTATATATTCTCACAGTAATAGGTACTGAAACTACACATTGTTCGAAGTTAAATTTACAGAAATTATAATTAAAGCTTAACTCATTAAATTAACTGAATACATCGAAAACTTGGTTCTTTTTAACAGTTTCTTCTACTACAAGGGTGAATCCAAATTATTTGTTTAAATCATGAAATTAACATATATATAGTTATGCAAACAATACCTTTGAAAAACTGTTAAAGGTCCCGAGTTCGAGTCTCGGTTCGGCACACAGTTTTAATCTGCCAGGAAGTTTCATATCAGCACACACTCTGCTGCAGAGTGAAAATCTCATTCTAGAAACTGTTAATTACTTTGGAATTAATTAAGAGCTGGTTTTGCTAACCTGTTTTCAAATAGAGCCAAATAGATCCTTTAAGTATACAATTAGTTGTTCCTCCAAATGTTTATAATTATTATAGAATTTATATTTGTTTATAATTCAACAATAGAATTTAAGTTACGAAACAGTTACTGATTTCGCCCTTTCATGAAAGTATTAATTAGGAATAGTTGAAATAAATTAGAAAATAAATTACATACATAAAACTAAGCACAAAATTAGATCTGGTGTAATATTCTTTAAAACTGAGGACCAATCTTTCTCTTTCATGAAAATGTAAATTGTACTCATGTATGTTAATAGTAATTAGTCAAAAATGAAAAAACAAATTTAATGAGGCAGATGCCAAAACAAGAGGGGAGGTAAAAATATCCCAGCTTGCTTCGTCACAGTCAGGTCCTGGCGATGTGTCTCGAGGTCCATGTATGGAGCATCTGCGGATACCAAATTCAGAGAATCATTTATTGAAAATCCAAATTTCTGGAAAGAGTAAAGTCCAAACAAGTTCTCAGCAGAATCAGTGTTAACGACTAAGAAGATAATGTGGCGGGTGACATTATGATTTGTCGTCAGCTGTTCGGCTTGACCACTTACTGGGATGGTATGTTTATTATATGGCGTTAGACATCTCTTTGTTTCTTACAAGGGAGGAGCTCCAAGTTTCAAACAGGTATCAAAATTGAGAATGCTCATGGGTATGCTGGTGTCTACTTGTAATTGAACTGGCTTCTCTGCAATTTGCTCTTCTACAAAAAGTTTATTGGAGGTCTCTTTATGTTGTATAGTGGCTACCAGATTAACATCCATCTGTTGGGCAGGAAGCTGTATTGCCTGACAGGACTTACGTCATACAGAAACTAAATGGCCATTGGTAGAATAGTTTTGGCAATAGGCTGATCTGCCAGGACAGCCTTCACACTGATGTTTTTTGAAACAATCTGGACATGTTGACAATCGTTTCGGTACCCAAGACCTGTTTGACCGGCTCGAGCGGGGTGGGGGACATTGTTGATTAATGGTACGGTGTCTCGTCTGTACAGTTGCTACGTCCAAATTGCCTCTAGTGTGGTTATTGGCTGCTGGTTCGGATGTGTTTACATTAACAGCTATCATGTTGATTCATGACGTCCTTTGAAACTTTGTGCTCAGTCCAAAACTTTGTCTAACAACGGGTCTTTGAGTTGAAGTGTTTCGTGCTGGAAATCCCTGTTTGTAGTACCCCGGATGATCACGTCCCTGATCATATCTTCTACATATGACTCATTACTTTTAGGGGTAACAAAATGACATTTTCGTCCTAACACTTGCGACTCTGCAGGCCATTCTCTATGAGTTTAGTTTGGCTGTTTCTTGCACTGTTAAAATGCTACCTAAGAGGAAATAACATGGATATGCTGCTGGTAATATTTAAGCTCTGAAGGCTTAGATAATGGGTTACCAAGTGCCAAGTTGTGACATACTAAGCCTAGTGAATGTTGAAGTCCAAGTTCCAGCGTAGCATTCGGGTTCTAAGTCCAGAACACAGCTGAATCAACATTGAGTAGCAGGTCCACTGCAGTGTAGAACTTCTGAGTTGTGGAGTAGAAACATAGCATAATGAGAACTGGCTTGTAGATGTCGGGAGTGGTGTGAAATAAGGCTCCATAGTTAATGGAGCTGGCAGCTGGGGTCACTGTACTCGTATATTCTGGCCGGCCAATTGCTGAGTTTTATGGGTGGCTAATCACTGTGTTTTGAAGTGGGTATGCACGAAGATGGTCTGTGGTGTCAGCAGTGGTCAGTGCACGAAGAAGTGAGCCAATGATGCATTTCTTGGCCCCCGCTTAATGGAGGATGCCGCTGCTCGGTGTGGAGATTTAATAGCTGTGGATCCCACAGTTCCCTTTGTTTTACTTATGTTGACGTTCATCTTATCACCCCTATCCAAGACACTATCCATTTCATTCAACTGCTCATCCAAGTCCTTTGCCATATCCAACAGAATTACAGTATCATCATCAAATCGTAAAGTTTTTGTTTCCTCTCCCTGTACTTAAGTTACTTTTTAAATATCTCATGATTTCTTGATTTTTGTTTTCCTTTATTTCTTGGGAACACAATTTGCTCTCCCCGAGGTCAGTTGCTACCAGTCATTCCATTGTTCTTGACATACTTTTTGTTTGAATTTTGCAAAAGTAACACGTTAAATTGATTTGATCAGTAATACTCAACCTGCCTTCTTTGGTAGTGGGATTACGGAATTTTTATTAGAGTCCTAGGGTATTTCACTACGTTAACTGAAGCTTTTGATATTTCTTCGCCAACTCTTAACCAGACTATAACCTTTCAACCTAACCTATGCCTCAGGCTATGCTACAGATCAATATTTCATAACAACTAAGATTTCACATTCACATTTGGTGGTTCGCCAACTCACAACCAAATTGTCACCTTTCAACCTAACTGTACCTCAGGCTACGGTCTACCACTGCAACTTCTGTTTAAAAAATAATGTAAATAAAACAAAAAAGAAACATTGTCAGTATTTTGTTCTTTACCTTTTTTGCACATGGATTACGTCACAGGACATTGTATAAGGGGTGCTCAAAAATTAATGAGTCGGAGGCACAATTACAGAAACCAGTACCTGTATGTTAGAAGTACTGACCCTGGCTGATGAGACACTTGTCCCACTGTGACACAAGCCGTGAATGGTTCTCTCATAAAATTCCCGGGGCTGCAATGTTAACCAGTTCCACACCTATATCTGGACGTCGTCATCTGAAGTGAATTGTTTGCCCCTTCAGAGCCTTTTTAAGGGGGCCAAAAATGGCGTAGTAACAGGGAAGGAGGTCTGGACTATATAGAGGATGGCTGAGAACCTCCCATTTGAATTTCTGCAGGAGTGCCGCGACTGTGTTGGCCATACGAGGCTTTTCATTGCCATAAAGTAGAATGAACCCATGGGTGAAATTGCCGGTTTGTTTTGATTTGATCTCTTGGCGGAGGGTGGTTAAGGTTTATGAGTAATGGTGGATATTCACTCTTGTCCTGTGCTGCAGGAAGTGAATCAGCAGGGGGCCATCTTGGTCAAAGAACAACATCAGCATAACCTTTCCTGCACTCGTGTGGATGGCCTTGGCTTTTTTAGGTGGTGGTGACTCTGGATGCTTCCACTGGAGACTTTGTCATTTTGAGTCTGGTTCAAAGTGATTACACCGTGATTTATCTCCAGCCACCACTCGTGCCAGGAACGCATTCCCTTCCTGAGCATAGTGCTGCAGATGAGGAAGACAGTGGGCCATTCGACATGCTTCCTGTTGTGGTTGAAGACTGTGGGGCACCCATTGGGCACACACTTTGTGCATGTGCAGTTGTTCTTTCATGATGGTGTGAACACTTCCGATGCTCAGTCCGACCACAGTGGCTATGGTTTTCACTGTTCACTCAGCAGTCCTGAGTAATGAGTGCATCCACCTGCTGGATGACGTCATCGGTAATGCAGTGTGCTGCTCCAGACTGTGCATCATCAGCTAATGGCACCTGTCCTTCCCTGAAGCACTTGCGCCAAGCCTTGACCAATGCAAGGGATATGCAGTGTTTCCCGTACACTTGTGACATTCGTTGATGAATGTCCGTTCCTCCTACTCCTTCCGCTGTCAGAAAACGAACAACACCTCTTTGCTCTTCTGTTGATGCCTTCATGTCACCGTTTGCAATGTGACTGGCAGCATTGAACAATTGATGCTTGCCGCTGCTAGCTCTTTATACTCATGTGACATGCACACGTGCCCTCTAGCGACGGGCTGTGAACTTCCACGCTCTGGTCGGAACCACACCTCGTCACACCTGCCATGATATTATCCTCCTGTCATCGGTTTGTACATTCCAGATTCCAGCTCGTTTCTTTTTGAACACCCCTTATAGTACAAAGCTGACATCTTGTATCAGTAGTTCCAGCTGACCCATTTTGCCTGGCTGATATATCTTGCACAGCAGGTAGAATAATAATGTCATGGTTGGGTCTACTAACGACATTAATTATTCTGATGGAATGTCATCTACCTTAGGTGCTTTGTTTCATCTTACTAGGGAATGGTCCAGTCTGACAAGTCGAAACCTACCATGAAATTTTTCGTGCAGGTAGAATACGCCGAAAGCAATGCACTTGCAATAATTTAACTACTAAGGCTGACTGCATGTAGTTTTTTAAAAAAATGTTGAAGTTAATAATTTTTTCCGCACGAAGAACCACTTACTATAGCGGTTTGTATAGACCTCTCTGCCTAGTGCTCAAATCAGCGAATAAGCAGATGCAGCCGTAACAAGTTGACATATTGCCACACAGCATGAAGTCCAGAGTGAACACATGTTAATTTTTAACATTTCAATCACACCAAAAATGCGTCAATTCATTAATTTTTTGAATAATTTGCAGTTCATATCAACAACTAAACTGTTCCAGATATAATTGTCACACAAGCAACTGCCAGAGGAAAGAAAATCAAGACAGTGTCTGCTGTTACATTACAAATGACTTCCACCAGTCTGAACTTTAATTTGTTGACATTAAATATTTTTAACAATTCCTGTAGCACCATTCTTATGATGGTTTTTGAATAATGTATATTTTGCTAATATATTTTGCTAACGATGCAACAGTTCATTGTTTATTAGAAATGTTTATAACATGTTTGTTGTTGTTGTTACAAAAATGCAAAGGTCTATTGGGTGATGAAAACAAACATTTTCCTTACACCCAGACATTCCCAATAAAAGAAAAGTTAATGCAGTCAGGCACTTCACAGTAATTACTAGTTTTATTTGAACAGGACTGGAATGGAGTAAGAAATGGTCATGGCCATTGTTCTGCATATTATACTGTGTACCAGGCATCCTTTAACAAATTCGTAAAATGTGGTGATGCAAACTGACAATGCAGGATGACTGAGGTCTAAGAATATTGTTCTGCTGATAAATCTGAAATGACAAAAAAACTATAAAAAATCTGAAAAATGCTTTACACTGTCGAAAAAATTTTTTGTCAAGAGACTGAATTACACTCTTACTTCTGGGTGAATCTGAATTATGTTAACAGCTTTTTGTGGTCTGTGAAAGATGGAGTTATTTTCACAAACAGGCCAAGACTACAGCGAAGCAATGAATTATTCTCTGCAGATGGTAAGAAGTAGTTTTCATTTTCCAGACTTTTGCTGGTAAACAGTCCTCTGTTTTTAATTTTTGGTCCCAGTTTGTCTTGATGTTGGTGAAAACAGAGAGAAAGTTGTGGAAACAGTAATTACCGATAATTATCACTGGCATTGTTGTATACAAATGTGTCATGGCATTTATTGACTGCACAAGTGACTCTTGTCTTTTTTTTGTTTAAAATGATAAAGTGTGGTTTGAATGAGGCCTGACTGACTGGCTGTGTGTGCAGCTTTTAGGGGATAACAATAAGCTTCCTCTTCATGTCAGTGACGAGTTTCTCTATAGTATGTATTACCTATTAATGATATCTTCTCTACAAATTTACTTGAAGTAAACTTCCTCATTTTGTGATTTCCATTTCCTGAATCTGTTTAACCAGGTTGAAGAAGCCTGGAAATCAGTAACATTCATCTCACTTGCAGTTCAGAGTGCCAAGTCTCATAGATCTTGGTAACAGTGCATTGACTCTCATAAGCAGTTCTAAATCTTCCAAATTGTTTTTCTTTCATGCTTTTGCAAGTTCCATTTTGGCGCATTTTTGAAACTAGCTTTGCAGACAACTGAAGTTGAAGTGTTTTCTCCTTCTTTTGTTTAACCAAAAAAGTTAAAGCCTTTTTTTTGTGTCACTGGAGGCTATTATGAAACATGTTTTCTTTGGGCTCTGAAGGTACTCTATTTTTGTTGTTGGCCTTTGTAATGCAACAATTATCATTCAAATCACAATTCATGGAATTGCCAGAGTTATTTCATGTGCCTTCTATGTTTCCATAGTTTCTAACTAAATGCTGATATCATTGGAATGAACGTCCAAGAAATTAACTAATAAATAACACATATGTAGGTCTTCTGAAGAAGTAGATGGTTACATTTGCATACCACATTATTGGTATTTTATCTTTGCAAAGTTGAAAATATTTATTGGACTCCACATTATTGTGAAACTCTTGAACCTGGACATAGACAGATGCTATTAGCAAGTGTATGCCATGAAATCACAAAGAAATTTAATTCAGTTTTATCTCTATTGTTAACACACAGTGAAATCACAAAGGTAACTGCTCATTATTATGGATATTAAATGGGTTGCAAATTTAAGTGAATAGTAACTGTGAACAATTAGGTCAGAGAAACTATGAACAGAAACTTAAATTTGCTTTACAAGTTAAGATTGTGTCATGCCGTATTATCTATTTACTTCTGTACCATCAATCGAGGATATGTGCCCGATGTGTTGTGCATGCGCTGTCTGCTACAGCTACAGCATTAGTGTAAAAATTCTCCAACTGTTGATGAGTTAGAAATTCGGCCAATATCAACAGTTTTTTTGACCCTTTCTGACATGAATTTTTTCTGGAGATGAAAAATTTTAATTATGATTTGATGGTCTTAATTGATTGTTTAAAATGATTTTCGAAGGAAGATTTACAGGAATATTTTCATCCATTTTCAAAATAAACATTGTACATTCAGGTTCATTTTATTGACAAAAATAATTAATTTTGAAATATTCACTGCATGCAAAATAACAATAATATCATTCGGTTATACAGTGGAATATAATTAACGAACAACCTCTGTCTATTCTGGCTGTCCCAAGCAACAGCACACTGCTACATTCACATGTTGATAATTTTATAGTGGTATTGGGCAGGGACAGCCTTGCACATGATGAAAAGATTGAACAGCCATAATGTGTACATAAGGTTTCCATTGTGGAAAAAGTTTCTGTTGCAGCTAAGAGACACTAAAAATTGTTGCCAGTTGATCTGAAAGGGTTAAAAAATACTTGCAGTGTGTCTCAGCAACAAGAATTTTGTTATTGGGTTTCTTTCACAGTGTTCTTTCTGTATAAAAGAATTCAAGGCAGGTTTCAAAATGTCGAATTGGACGATTCCCTTATTAGGGCTTTCAGTGCATTGCAAAATTTTTCTTACAGGTGTGCATTCCCTACATCATCTCCATTCACTCCCTCTCCTTTATATAATATTGTCTTCAAATTTGTCATTTATGTAGTGATTCTGTGTGTTCCTTCCATCTTTCAACCTCTTCTCCTTTGCTTAGAGCTGGCTTGCCGTGCGAGTTCTTTTATGTTCATAAAAATGCTTCTTTTTTCCAAAGTCTTACTTTATTTGCCTATAAATGGGATCTGTATTATCCCTGAGTTTGGCATGCATCTACAGCTTTGCATTTCTCTGTTAGCCATTCCTGCTATTGACATGTTGTACTTGCTATCAGTCTAATTTTTTAATTGGATAGATAAAAAATCTACTCACCATGCGACTTCAGAACACACACATAAAAGAAGGTTATAATTAGGCAAGCTTTTGGAGCCAGTGGCTCTTCCTTCAGGCAGAATAGTTAAAGGCGAAGGAAGAGGGGTGAAGGAAGAAAATTGCAGAGGTCTAGGAAAAGGGGTAGATTTCAGAAAAGTCATCCAGAAATCTACTCCTTTTCCTAGACCTCTGCAGTCCTTTTCCTTCACCCCTCTTCATTTCCCTTTAACGCTTCTGCCTGAAGAAGGAGCCACTGGCTCTGAAAGCTCACCTAATTATAACATTCGTTTATGTATGCCTTCTGCCGCCATGTGGTGAGTATATTTTTTATCTATCCAATTACATCATATTCTCAAAAATGGATTGTTTTCATTGTTGTATTTTTTTTTTACGTGTGTATTCCCTATTCCTGTTTCATTTACTCCTCTTTACTTTTCTGCACATGTATTATGTCACGCACCACAACATTAGTAGATTTTGATACGAAGCCAACATTTTGTGTCAGTCTGATGACAAAAAGAGAATTCTAGATTTTCTTCAAAAAGTATAATGTATAGGACATACAGATAGTGCTTGGTTTTCAGAGTGGAGTACAGTAAATAATTGCAATACCTACAGGCAGTGATGAGAGAACACCAGATTACATAAGAATGTCAAACTGCTGACCTTGTCCAAATCTTAATCAAACATCTCATCGCTGTCTTTCTCTGAAATATGTGTTGTGGCCAGTCTCAGTTATTTCCACCTTTTCAGACACAGTTGTATTTGTGGTTAAGACATTTACAACTGTATCAGACACTGATATAATTGAACTCTCAGTTAATGGGTTTTGAGTTCAAAAGGTCACTTGGTTTGCAGGTTGGTTTATTATATTTGTCACAATAGTAACTGCTTTGCTGGGAAAACAACAAATAGCTATCAAGTGACAGCTATATACACGTGCATCATGCTGCCCTTATCTGTATGCCAGCAAAATGTCAGATTACCAGATGTATTCAACCAGTGATTACAGAGACATTAGTGTACTTCGAAAGTGACTCTAGCAATACTCAGCAATGAGGTACGTAGCTATTTTGATCTAGTACTGTTGTTGGTTATTTGAAACTTTCAGTTAATTATTTCCTAGCTAATGATAGTGTTTTATGGTTGTATATTCGAACAAAAAATATTAATTCTGGCTCTGAAAAAATTAATAGAGCATCAGAGAATTCTCGTTAAAGATAAAAAGCACAGCCTGAAGAATTAATTATACTTATGTGTGATAGTCATAGCCAGTAATGTACATTATATGTACTATGTATATGATGTGGTGGATAACATAAAAAGCTCCATGAAGCTCTTCAGAAATGATGCTATTACATGTAGGACTTTTGCAATGCCAGAAAACTCTAGTAAGGTGCAAGAAGATCTACAGAGGATTAACACAGGAATAGACAGTTGGCTGTCAACATAAATATATTCATCACTATATCAAAAGCAAGTTATCATCTTCTGCTGAACACAACCCTCTTCTGCTCTGCTGCTGAACACAATCCTCATCTGCACTTCTGTATATATTACAATCTTCATCTTCTTGCATCCAAGTTTGTCTAGCCTGTTTCTTTATGCTGTCACTCCATCATCTGTTAGATCTCCCATTGCTTGTTTCTTACCATAAGGAGTTCAACACAGCATCTCCTTACTCCATCTCCCATTATTTTGTCTCTGTGCCCAGCCTGTCTTCATTTGTCACTATCACATTGTCCAACTTATACAGGAACTGACATACATTATATGGTCAGCCCTTCTTCTCCAACACACCATACAATAGAAGAGACTATTAGCATTCTTAATGAATGAATATCGCCTGATATATGTATACAGATGTGGTTATGTTTGTAGTCATCCTGTATCACCTGGCGTGTGAAGTATTATGAAAACACAGTAATATTGACAATGAAAGCCACCCTCTCTCTGATAACAATGTACACCTTTAATGTGTACTGCTTCAAGCACCATGCAGTTTCAGCCAAACTGTTGGCTGCGATATGTGAGTAACACAATAGTTTTTTGGTTACGTCCAAAATTGTAAGTTCCATCATTATATTAACATTCTGCATAAGAACCACATCTTCAAGAATTTTCGTATACACTAAAACAACTGACGGCACAGTTTATTTCAGGTTGTGGAGGTTCACAGAACTGCCAGTGGCAACCTAGGACACACCAACCCGTACCTACATGTCAAATCGCACTATCATTCAACTCAAAAGTGTTCTGTTCTACACACTGGCCACCTGAGGCTATCACATCAGCAATGCAAACAGTAATAAGCATGTTCTGAGCTGATAGATATGACAGAAAAAGAAAAACAAGAAGAACTGCAAAGTTCAACATGAAGCTAAACAAACAAAATTGAGAAATGTCAAAGGGATCAGTAATCAAATAGGCAAGGTGTTTCACTGAAGAGGCTTCAAACCTGTTTTCCGAGGGGCCTGTTTACTGGATACATTGAGAGTCAGTGCTATATACATTGGGAAAACTGGAAGGCCCACATAGCAAAACATAAGCATTCTGTTCATTTTGGGCAACATGACCGATCAACATTGAAGAATTAAACTGGGATTTTGAATGGCCTATAGTTTCCTGAAGTCAGAAATTGAGAGACAGCCATTTTTGTGCTTGCACAAAATAAGAGAGGCACTTGAAATCCCAGTGCAGCTTAACAATCCCTACCGAGAGAACAGCTGCTGATTTCCAACCATCCTTTTACCATGTTCCTTGTGCAATTGTATGTCAGTGGCTTCACTGACACTGTTGTGACCAACTAAATGGACAGAACATGCTGAACTGGTTTTGGTTTTCTATATGTAAAAGCAGGAAAACAGGCCCCACAAGCTTGTCATTGATTTGCGGTGACTGCCAATTACTAGTAAGCCACCTGCCTCACAAATGGATTGCTGTCTTTCCTAACACCAACCACTAGTATTTTATGGCCAATAAAGTCTAAGAAATTTGATGGTTGTGGTCTTATGACATAGTTAGAAAAGAAATGTATTGAAGTGCCCACTCCCCAGCTAAGCCATTCTATTCCCGAGAAGGACTGCTGCAACACAACAAAGTCTTCTGATGTTTTGGTATTTTAGCATTTTAAATACTTTATAAAATGACTTAGCAGAAGGATTTTAATCACAGTTGCTATCACATACTCAAATCCTGTTATTTCTCTTATCTTTTCTTTGTATGTATCCAACAAGCATCTTTCCATTGTTCGATGAGCAGCCCTAAATTTTTGAACTGTTTTTGCATGTTTCGTTTCCGTAACCTAGTACTGGTTGAATGAACCTCAAACCACTTTTATCCAACTGTCTTTTTATTTTTTAAGTCTCTGTCCATTTGTTACTTTCCTCCCTCTAGTAGTGAAATTCTGGATCCATAGCAAACAAAATAATGTCATCTGCAAGTTGAAGGTGGTTCAGATAACTTTGTTTTTGCATTTTGTCCTTTCTTCCAGTTTAAGATTCAAAGAACTGTTCCAAGGCCATGGAAAATAGGAATCACCTTGGCTAACTTCATTCTCAGTTCTGAACCCCCCCCCCCCGCTCTCTCTCTCTCTCTCTCTCTCTCTCTCTCTCTCTCCTGAAGTAATTGAATGAAAGGTACAGCTTTGTTGTACATATTTTTCTACAAATTGACGTAGATATAGTCTATTTCATGATTCTTGAATATTGCCAGCACGAGTTTTATTATGATAATGAAACACTTTGCCCTATTCTGTAATTTCCAAAGAAAATAGTAACAAACAATTGTTGTTCCTTTGTTGAGGACCTGTAGGTGGGCCATTGTGCTATACCCACTTCAAAAGCCATCTTATACATTTCTCCTTGTAAATTCTAGAGGATTAGTAAGGATTTTTGAAAAAATCTTGTATACCACTGACAAAAAGCAAATGGGCTCAACACCCTCAAACCTTCCCTGCTCCCTTTCATGTGGATTGCAAGTACAACATCGTTCCCACCGTGTGCTATACTTTGTATAACTTTGCTAGTTTTGTTTTCACCATCTCTCTCCCTGCTTTAATTATTGTTACTGTTAACCCATGACCCCCAGCGGCATTCCTTCTTTTAATTTGTTTCCCTCCTCCTTCTAGTAAAACAATTGGAATGCACCCTTTCTCACAGCTTGTTGTCAACGTGTCCATTTTCTTAAGTGCGCTAAAACGATTTTTGAAGAAATCCTGAAATACCTCTAATGTGGTCTTCCAATTTGCCATCACAACACGTTCTAACCAATATAAAACAATGGAAAATTCAGGATGGAATGTATCAGTGTTATGAAAAGGATAGTTTCTACTTACCACATAATGGAGATGCTGAGTCGCAGATGGACACAACAAACAGACTGTCAGAAACTGTGTGTGTGTGTGTGTGTGTGTGTGTGTGTGTGTGTGTGTGTGTTTCCAACACAGGGTGAGTAGCAACTATCCTTTTCATAATATTGTTAAATTCCATCCTAACTAATATAATATGATGTCTACCCAGCGTGTTAGTTTTGTTTTCTTCATATTTGAGTTATTCTCAGCTGTCTCCTTATTATCTTCTCATTGTACAGTGACATCATCTGATAAACAGTGCTCTTAGTTTATTCTATCTGACTTATGCTGTAATTTAATTTTACTTCTTTTCTCTCCTCCTTCAATATTCTTGTGGCTTCTGAAATTTTGTTTTGTTTCCTGTCTTCACTTCAGCAACATGTTTTTTTTTCTCAGTATATTATTTATTAAAGTATTATTTCTCGTACATAAGTCCCTTCATTCTTGAACACTGTAAGCTTTTCTGTTAGTTTTAACTGGTAGTCTTGTTACATGATTTTTTTAGTAATTAAACTGGCTTTGCACTTAACAAATTTATTATTATTATTATTATTATTATTATTACCGTTGGTGAATGATGCAACCAGCTGGTCATTAACAAACTTCCAGCATGCTGGAGTAGCCTGGGCCAGCAGCTTCTGTTAATCAGTAGAACAAAAAACCAGTCCAAGTTGCAAATTTTTACTTTTTATTCATTCAATGACTAGTTTCGAATGAAGACCCATTTTCAAATCATCTTAACAAAGCCGAAAATGGCATTTCCAAGGGTATAGAAAATGGGCAATGAACACTTACAGTGCTCTGTTATATGTATGCACTGTAAATGTTCATCGCACTTTTTCGACATCTTTGGAAATGCAATTTTCGGCTTTGTTATCATGACTTGAAAATGGGTCTCGGCCCAAAACTAGTAACTGAATGAATAAAAAGTGAAAATTTACATTGTGGACTGGTTTTTTCACTAACCATCATTAATGGCCGTGGTATTCACAAATTCCAACATGGATAAAATAATAATAATAATAATAATAATAATAATAATAATTGCTTCAACTCCTTACGTGGAGCAAAGGGCTGCAACAAAGGATCACCCTCTTGTTCTGTCTTCTGCTAGTATTTTCACTTCTTCCCATCCTATTCCCCACTGTTGACGTTCCTATTCAGCTGATGGTCTCCATGTCATTCTGGGCCTGCCTTGTCTCTGTCATCCCTGTGGGATCCAATAAAGTACTTCCTTTGCAATATGTTCATTTGATTTCTGGAGTGTATGTCCTAGCCATCGCCACTTCCTGGTACTTATGCAACTCAGTTGGCTTCTGGTTGGTTCTTTCCAGAGTGTTTAGTTAGAGATGACGTTTGGCCACTGTACCTCCAGGATGGTCCTCAGACATCTGTTGTTGAATGTCTGCTGCTTATGTAGTAGCTGCTTTATCACTTTCCGTGTTTCACATCCACATAGAATCACAGATTTTACATTTTACAAATATCCACAATTTGTTCCTCAATGTTATTTCCTTTGATCACCAGATGGAGCGGAGAGTTGTAAAAGTGCCTTTGGCTTTGTTGATGCAGCTATTAATTTCCTCTGATGCACCACCATATGGTGTAATTATGCTTCCAAGGTAGCAAAACTTATCCACACTTTCGATTACCTGGCTCCCAAGCCTAAGCTCTGTGATGTTATCATTTGGCAGCATGTCTTTTGTTTTCTTGGGCATTAATTTTCAAACTGACATCCTTTGTTGAAGACTTCAGATCTTTTGGTTTCTCTTTCATGTTGTTGAGGCTGTGGGATATGAGGCAAAAGTCAACTGCAAAATCTAGGTTTTCTGTGTGTGTTCCATTGCTCCATTTTATTCCTCTCACTTTATCCATTGCTTGCATCATTATGACATTCAGTCCCATAGGGTCAGTGAGAGCATATGGCCGTGCTTAAACTCCTGGTTTCACTGTCATTGGATTTGAAAGCGTACATTGATTTTTAACCTGAGACGTGTAATTTTCAAACAAGCACTTGACAAGAGCATTTATTTTCCTGGGAATTCCAAATTTTGCAGCAAGCCCCATATTTTTGTTCTAATTATACTGTTGAAGGGCTTTTCAAAGTCTACAAACAGCATGTGAAGTGGTGAGTGGTATTCATATGAATGATCTGCTATTATTCTCTAGGTGTTTATCTGGTCAATGCAAGTGACATTCCCTAATTCCTTCTTGTTCTCTTCTTATTTTCTTGTCTACACACGCTTTTATCCTATTTGGGATTATTCATGAGAGGATCTTGCTTGAGATTGACAGCAGGGTGATGCCTCTATGATTGTCACAAAATGATAGGTCTCCTTTCATGGGGAGCTTGATGATCATGCCTCTGTTCCAATCATTTGATACTTTTTCATTCACCCATATGCCTGTCAGGAGTGGATGTAAAATTTTTGCTGTTATAGAGGAATTTACTTTCAGTAACTCTGGAGTGGAGATGTCCAGCCCTGAGTTTTTCCATTTTTTATTTGTTGGGCTGCTTTAGTGATATCTTCTTCAGATGATGACTCTACATAGTTGACATATCTTGTGGGAGTCCTTCCCCATCCACATTCTGCTGAGTTACAGTGTCCTCTGTAGTTTAACAGTTCAGAACTTTCTCAAGATAATGTTTCCACCTCTGCACTTGATCTTCTCGATTTGTAAGTAGTTTTCCTTGCTTCTGTTTGATTGGCATATCACCCCAAAATTTCCTATTCTTGGGTTGTTGTATAGGGTCTTGCTATCACCTCTGTTAGCTGCTGCCTCCGCCTTAGCTGTGAGATTATTGATGAAAGTTCTCTTATGTTTTCTGAAACCCTTCTTCACCATCCTATTTAGTGTGCATGGTTGCTGTTGGATTTCTTCTTTTACTTCCCTTGCCTGTGCACAATTTTGCCAGAGTTTTGCCTTCCTCCTCTGCTGTATTGCATCCCAAGTATGGTCAGAGAACCATCTTGTCTGCCGTGGCCCTTTGTTCCAAGAATTTCCTCAGCATTCTGTGTGTAGGTCATTTTCACTGCATCCCATTGACCATCAATGTCATTCTCTTCGATTCCTCTGCTAAGTACTTCAAAACGATATCTCGGTTGGGTCAAGGACTCCTCTTGGGCTTGCGTATTGTCCAATTGTCCAACTTTCCAAAATTAAATCTGATCCCCTTCTGCCTGCTTCTGTGTGCAGTTATTTTTAGATGGACTTGTTACAAACATCTGCTCTTCTTTTGTTCCTCACATCTAGTAGCGATCTTCGCCAGGTCCTGCTAATTGCAAAGTGGTCTATCTGGTTCTCTGTTTTGCCATCTGGTGAAACTCACAACACTTTATGACACTGTTTATGGGGGTAAGTGGAACCTCCAGTGATCAGGTTAGGCATGGTGCACAAGTCTGTGAGACGTTCTCCATTGTCATTTTGGATGCCCAACCCATGTTGCCCAATAATCTACTCTACCCCACAGTCGTCATTCCCAATTTTTGCCTTAAGATAACTTATCAGCAGGAGGATATATCTTTTCCAACACTTTTGTAGCATTTCTTGGAGATTGCTGTAAAACTTGCCTTTCTCTTCGTCCTCGGACATTTCTGTTGGTGCATAATATTGTACAATGGTCACTGGTCTTACCTTCATTGCAAAGCGAGTGACTATCATTATCTCTGTAATTGGGTACCACTCTATTGAAGACTGCTTTGACTCTCCAGTCTAATATCAGTGCCACTCCTTCACTATGGATTTCATCTTTTCTTCTAGAATAAAGGAGGATGTTCCTTTCCTTTGTTCTTTTTTCTCCAAATCCAGTTATTCTTGTTTCACTTAATCGTAAAATTTCTAATCTGTGTCATTCCATTTCTTGTACCACTTCCATTTGTTTCCGTGTTTGCTACATTGTTCTCAAGTTCCTGAATCGTGATCGTGTCACCTTTTTCATTGCCAAGGTTGTTATCTTTAAATCTGGCTGATAATTGGTATTCTCTGTTGCAGTTTCTGTTATATACTGGTTTCAGATTTAAATTTAATTCCAATTAATTTAGTGCCCAGTTTAATTTTGTTTCTTACTAACCTGTGGTTACCTGATATCCTGATCTGCTTTTTGACTGACACATTGTATACAGTTTATTTTCAGCACATAATTGGTCTTAATTTCTAGTTATGTTGGCCATTTCTGTGTTCATTTTCTGCTGTTTTTCTTGAAAAATGTGTTTAGGACGTAAACTAGATTCCAGAAGTAGTCCTCCTTTATCATCCATGATATTGAATTCAGAAAACTATCCTGTAATGCGAATTATTTTTGTTTAACAGTGCTTATTTCTCCTAATAAAGATTCCTAACTCCGGCAGAGTATGAAAGTATGAAATGTGTCAATAAAGAAACGGGACTGGTTGTTGTGTGCATTTCTGGCTTTGTCAGTGACAAAGAGAAGAAGGAGGGTAATAACCTTGAAACTCTCTCTGACATGCGTGCAAAATTTCACACCGATGCTGTGGTTAGTCTGGCTGGGAGCCTTCTTAGGAAACCAGTCATGCGTCTGAGTTCCATTGGAATTATACTATGCTTTAAAGTGGAACAACATGTTAACATCAAATTCCTCAGAAAACTTAGAAAATCTGCCACAGAAATGATTTGTTGAAACAAGTTTATGGTGATCAGTGTCTATCTCGTATGCAAGTTTTTGAGTGGGTTGAGAGGTTGAAGGATGGTAGGGTAGACCTCACCAAAATCAGGCTGTCCTTCCATTCAAAAACTGAAGAGAATGTGGAGAAGGTCAGTAGAATCGTTCGAGAAGACCGCCGCGTGAGCATTCAAGCAATTGCACAACTTGCCTGCATCAATAAGAAAACCATTAGACAGATTTTGCACAATAATCTGGACATGACAAAGCTTTATGCTAAAGTGGTACCAAGAATCCTCACAAACAAGCAAAAGCAACATTGAGTGGACTGCTATGCTGACACTCTTGAAAACATTGAAAATGAACCTGATTACCTTGGTAAAATAATTGTGTGTGCTGAAACATCCATGTTCCAGTACAATTAAGAGACTAAGTGACCCCTCAGTCCCCTAGGAAGAAGAAAATGTCCATGAGAAAATCAAAATTCAAAGTAATGATGATTGCTTTCTTTGATACATGAGGGGTTGCCTACATTGATAGGTTGCCTGAAGGTCAGGCTGTCAGTCAAGCTTATTATGTAACTATTCTGAAAGACCCGTCGTGAGCTCTGTGGAAGAATCGCTCATGGATTCCTCATCAGGACAGTGCATCTGCTGGCCTAGTTTGTGGAGAAAAACAACATTCCAGTGATGGAGCATCCACCATATTCACCTGATCTAGCACTGTGTGACTTCTTTCTCTTCCCAAAACTGAAGTCTGCACTCAGAGGAACCAGGTTCGATTCTGTGGATGCAGTGAAGGTAAAAGCAATGAGCCCCTTCAACAGCATAACAGAAAAAGAAGTGTAGCACAGCTTCAAACAGTGGAAAATTCACATGGAGTGGTGTGGGGATCAGGGAGGGGACTACATTGAAGGGGAGCAGCAGTTCAGTTGTGTAAGTTTTTTTAATAAAGAGTTAGAGAATGAGTCTGGAATCTTTATTGTCACACCTCGTAATGAGGAGTAGCAGAAATTAGATTAACAGTACCCTTAACATCAAAGGTAGGGATCATGAAGTTGATGAAGTCAAGGAATTCTGCTTCATTGGAAGCAAAATAACACACAATGAAATAAGCGAGGAGGATGTAATAAGCAAACTAGCACATACAATGAACTGTGGGGAAACAGGAAAAAAGAAGAGAATTAAAGCATGTGAGATGTAGTGCTACAGAAAGATGTTGAAACTTAGGTGGAGTGAAAAGATAAGGAATGAGGAGGTTTCTGCAGAATCAATGAAGAAAGCAACATATAGAAAACACTGACAAGAAGAAGGGATAAAGTGATAGGACACGTGTTGAAATATCAGTGAACAACTCCCCTGGTACTAGAAAGGAACTGTTTATAGTAAAAACTGTAGAGGACCACAGAGATTGGAATACATCCAACAAATATTTGAGGATATCACTGTAAGTGTTAAAATAAAAAAATAAAAAAAAAAAAAAAAAAAAAGATGTATATTGGTACACAGCCCAACAAAGAGGGTCAAAGAGCATTTGAGCATTTTTCTATGAGAATGGGAGATCTATAGCAACAAGACACAGCTGTGGCAAAATATATTCGTGGTTTCAAAAAGAGAAGAGGTAATATTGATATGATAAAGTTATGAGTGTCATGAAATCTTTGGAGGGATATCAGTCTGGTAAATTTGTAATAAAAAATGCCACAGCTGAACAAGTGGCCAACTTATGAAGTTTAAAACAGTTTGTGTTTCTTTTATCTTTTATTGTTACTGAATGACAGTGTGTGGCTGTCTCGTGCAAGACTGTAGCTGTGGTGCAGAAAGATTTGGATTAAGAATTAGTTTCTAAAATGGAAAATACTGAGTATATATGGAAATAACACACCTGAATCTATTTTGCTATTCAGTTTCAATTTAAACTGGATCCATTGTGATGTTATGAGTGCAAAAATTTTTGCCATACTACATTCAAATATTGAAGTTGTGATGATTGCAGAAAATATGACTGGGTAGAACACAGATCAGGAATAGATGGTTAACTGTATGGTTGGGAGGAGAGTGTATCCAGTCTGAGGAGGAGAAATTTCCATAAATAAATGTCACAGGGCATATACAACTTGCTGAAGTTAAGATCTTTAAATCCACACAGCTTGCCAACATTTATAACATGTTTTGCTTCAGTCATGCAATAGCATCAGTGAAAGTTTACCTTACACCCCCCCCTCCCGCCCCCCCACCTCATTACATTCTTTAGTTGTTCTCGTCTATGTTGTTCCTGTATGTTCGCAAATCCTCTACCCCATTCCATTAGATCATCTTCCTAATCTTTACATATCTCCTGGAATGCAACCAAGTTCTACCTTGGTCCATCACATCATTCATTGATTTGACTATGTGTCTTGTTCACGTTGGGTTTACTCTAACTACTGCAATTGTTGCATCTTCCTTTCCTGTTTCTTTTTTCCTCCTTCTATCTTTCAGGAATCCCTATTGCATAACTTTTCATTTCTTCCAGAGCAAACTGTGCATAAAAAGTCAGTGTATGGTAATATACATTCACTGTAAACTTTCCTTTTCAGACTCATCAGATACTTGGTTTTAAATACACTATCTAACTTTCCAAAAGCACTACAAATAATTTTTACTCTGCTGTTCATTACTTTTGCTGTCCATACAGTCACTGTTTTCAGTTGCCTTGGCATAAAAACTCATCAATGTGATTTTGTTGTTAATTTGTATTAGTTTCTCTTTGCTGTATTTATTATACATTATACTTTATTGGAATTGATTTTGAAGGCTACCGTCAAACGTACTTCGTGAAGTTTGTATAGATGTTGTAGTTTACCCACACTAGATGCAAACTGTATAATGTCATGGGCAAAATGAAAATGGTTCCAGTATGTTTAAATAAATTATTTTAAAAATATTGCTCTGGGACTACTGAAAGTAGAGGCTACAGTGTGAAGAAAAATTTGGGAGCTAAGATACTGATACATAATAAAAAGAATGCAAAATAAAAAGAAACTGGGCTAGTGGAGAAATTTTTTAAGCTATGTGTAGTTCATTTACAGTTTGTATGTTTACTTCTATGAATAAAATGCAAAAAGATGAAAATTTTGCTTAAACAAAAAATGTGGCAAGCAAAACAGCTCCACTCTTGGAAGGATATGTGTATCAGGATATCCAGCTGGGTTGGCAAGTTCCTTTTTCATGCATAATGTTTCAACAGTTGACCTTCTTGTCTTTGTCAGATGCAGCATACAATGCTCTGAAATGTGTTTGGTTCCTAGACTGAGTATGTAGCAGCCCTTATCAACTGTACCAAACTGGTAGAAGTTGAGTAGTAAACCCATGTTGGACAGTTGCTTCCAGTTTTTGATGGAGACTGCTAGGACTATCACTGTGCATAAAAATTTAATCATTTACATGCCTGGACATTTGAAAATACATGATCTATCTGTCATACTGAGAGTGAAGCAGAAATGACTCCATTGTAAATTTCAGGGTGGCAAATGGGGATTAAAACTAAGGGAAAAAAGTGAGCAAAATTATAAAATTATTTATGTTGGAGAAGTGTAGTGGGTATCCTAGTTGTGATTTTCAGTCTAAAGACTAATTTTATACAGCTCTCCATGCAAGTCTACCCTGTGCAAGTCTCTGCATCTCTGAATGAGTGTGGTAACCTACTTCATTTTTGAACTTGTTTACTGTGGCATCCCCCCTCCCCCCCCTGCGGGTCTGGGGTTTAGAATAGTCCCGAGGTATTCCTGCATGCCTTAAGAGGCCGTATGAGTTCAGGTCCCATTCTATGGTTTGACATGCCACTTTCAAAATTCTACAAAAGGGCAGGCCATGTGGTGTACGTGCCCTTAGATTCAATTCCTGAATCTCTTGTCATGGCTTTGCATCTCCACCTGCGATTCAACTATTTGGGCGACGACACTTACCGGGGTATGTCATCTTCTTCCGTTGTCTCCTGTCCTCTTTTGCCCCCATGACAATATTGGATTTCTCTGCGCCCAATATCCAGCACAATAGCCAGTCTGTTGTGATGGGGTGGTCATGTACCCATTTGGTGGTAGCCCCCTGACAACACAGGGATCATACTGCTGATGCCTGAGCTGTAAACTCCCCACGTATGTCAAGGAGTAGATGCCTGTCTTCCTGGGGCATCAGGACTCCCGGTAACGGCCATCATGCCAATTGGCCTTTGCTGTGGCTGGGTGGTGCCCGTGGGGAGAGCCCCTGATCAGAGTGGGTGAAGCGGACTAAGTCACCTCTTGCTGGTGACCGTATGGCACCGGCATTCTCATAAGAAGGGCAAGATAGAATACAATGCCGACAGGTATGATCCTAAATCGTTTCCCTCCCTTGCTGCACCATGGGAGGAATGTAGAGCTACAGAACGGAGAGAGCCATACTCACCTCAGTTTTTAGTCTGTAGCAGAACTGATGGGAATTCTTTTCTACTGACGAAGCCTCAAGTTTTCATCGAACACCTTGAGGATAAGTTTGGAGAAGTGACAGCGCTGTCCAAGATGCGAAACAGTGCAGTCTTGATTCAGACAGCATCCCCAGCCCAATCCCGAGTGTTACTCACCTGTGACAAGCTGGATAATATTCCTGTTTCCGTCACTCCCCATAAAAGCCTCAACATGGTCCAGGGGATCATTTTCCATCGTTACCTCCTCTTGCAGTCAGACAATGAGCTCCGCGCCAATTTAGAACCGCAGGGTGTTCATTTCATCCGACGCATTTACAGGGGACCCAAAGACAACAGGGTTGCTACCGGTGCCTTCATCTTGGTCTTTGAGGGCCATTCATTGCCTGAAAAGGTCAAGGTGATGGTTTACCACTGTGATGTTAAACCAAAAATCCCTCCCCCTATGTGTTGTTTTAAGTGCTGGAAGTTCAGGCACATGTCTTCCCGCTGCACTTCCAGCACCACATGTCGAGACTGCGGACGTCCACTGCATCGAGATACTCCATGTGTGCCACCTCCCACTTGCATCAGCTGTGGAGAGCACCACTCCCCCTCTTGCCAGACTCCCCATTACTCCAAAAGGAGCAGAAAATTATGGAGTACAAGACCCTGCACCAGTTGACTTATACAGAGGCTAAATGTAAATTCGAAAGATTACACCCCATTCGGTTGATGACGACATACGCTGCAGCTACATCACCATCGCTGTCCCAAGTGCCAGTGGTTCCTTATTCTGTGCCATGAATAGTGGGCACTCTGGGCCACCAGAATACATCTGCCCCCTTGGTGGTAGGGGGCAAATTTTCCTCCGTTGCACCCAAAGCACCTACTTCGGAAGCAAGGTCCCTCCAAACACAGGGGCCATTGGTCCCCTCCCCCCTGCCAGAGAAGCAACAGACTCCTCTGACTTCTCTCGTGTGGAAGGGGTCCCTTGGGGCCCTCTCTTCCAAGGTCTCCACTAATGCCATGGCGGACACTTGCCATTGGCTCAAGGAGCCAAAAGCTGCTGGACAATTAGCTTCATGGTCCTTGTCCATGACTGAAGCTGCTTCAGAGAAATCTTCCCAGCAAGCCCCTAAAGAGAAGCGAGAGAGCACACAAACTAAGAAGTAGTCTGCTAGGCAACAGGACCCTCTGGTGGCCCCAACACCACCACTCTCTATCAGTTCAGCATCTGAGGATGCAGTGGAGAGCTTAGCGTCCCCTGCGGACCTGGATCTCACTGGTGCCTCAGCCACCGTAGAAATGGCTACAAATACTCAGTCAGAGGCAGCAGGTGACCCTGAGGCATAACCTGCCTCCTTGTACGCTTCATGCCTTTCCAGCCTCACGATAACATCATCGTCCAGTGGAATTGCGGCAGTTTTTTCCACCACCTGACTGAGCTACGGCAACTGTTAAGCTTTACACCTGCTTTCTGCATTGCCCTCCAGGAAACCTGGTTCCCTTATAGCCACCCATGGCTTAAGGGATATTACAGGGACCGTAGCAACTATAATAGTGTGTCAGGTGGAGTTTGCATCTATGTCCTGAACTCAGTATGCAGTGAACCTGTGCCCCTTCCAACGCCTCTTGAAGCTGTAGCTGTCAGGATAAGGACGATGCAGGAAATAACTGTCTGCAACTTATATCTTCCTCCAGATAGTGCAGTACACTTGAACACATTGGCTACACTGATTGATCAACTCCCTAAACCGTTCCTACTTTTGGGAGATTTTAATGCTCTAACCCCTTGTGGGGTGGCACAATTCTTACTGGCTGAGGCAGAGGTGTCTAAAATTTACTATCACAGCTCGACCTCTGCCTGTTAAATACATGGCACATATTCGGCCATTGTTTCGTGGTTTGCAGTCCTGGCCTTCTCCCATCTATCCACTGGAGAGCACATGACGACCTGTGTGGTAGTGACCACTAGTTCCCTATCTTCCTGTCACTGCCCCGGCGTCAGGCCGATGGACACCTGCCCAGATTGACTTTAAACAAGGCAGACTGCGAAACTTTCACATCTGCTGTCACCGTTGAATCTCCCCACACGGTAACGTCGATGTGGTGGTTAACCAGATAACTACAACAATCGTTTCTTTAGTGGAAAACGCGATCCCTTGTTCCTTAGGGTGCCAATGGCGAAAGATAGTCCCTTGATGGTCCCCGGAAGTCGCTGCGGCAATTAAGGAGCGTCAGTGAACTCTACAGCAGCATCAGCAGCGCCCTTCCCTGGAGCACCTCGTAGCCTTTAAACTGCTCTGTGCCTGCATTCAACAGCTTATCAGAAGGCAGAAACAGGAGTGTTCGGAGAGGTATGTGTCAATCATTGGCTGTCATACATCGCCTTCCGAAGTCTGGGCAAAGATCAAACGAGTTTTTGGGTACCAGACCCCAACAGGTGTTCCTGGTGTAACATAAATGGCGTATTATCTACCGACACAAAAGTGATTGCCGAGCACTTTGCTGAGCACTATGCACGCGCCTCTGCGTCGGAGAATTAACCCCCCCCCCCAGCCTTTCGCACTCTCAGATGGTGGATGGAAGAGAAAGTCCTCTTGTTCACTACACGCCATAGTGAACCCTATAATGCCCCATTTACATAGTGCGAGCTCCTCGGTGCCCTTGCCATTGCCCCGACACAGCTCCTGGGCCCGATCGGATCAACAGTCAGATGATGAAACATCTCCTCGCGATCTTCTATTGGATTTGGTGCGATGGTGTCTTTCCATTGCACTGACAGGAGAGCACCATCATACCAGTGCTCAAACCCAGCACAAACACGCTTGATGGGATAGCTATTGGTCCATCAGCCTCACCAATATTCTTTGTAAGCTGCTGGAACGTATGGTGTGTCGGCGGTTGGGTTGGGTCCTGGCGTCACGTGACCTACTGGCTCCGTGCCAGGGCAACTTCCACCTGGGTCGCTCTACCACTGATAATCTTGAGTCCCTCGAGTCTGCCATCTGAACAGCCTTTTCCAAATGCTATCTTGTTGCCATCATTTTTTATTTACGAAAAGCATATGATACCACCTGGCGACATCATATCCTTGGCATGTTATGCGAGTGGGGTATCCGAGGCCCGCTCTCGATTTTTATCCAGAATTTCCTGTTGCTTCGTACTTTCCATGTCCAATTTTGTGCCTCCCATACTCGTCCCCCCCCCCCCCCCCCCAATATCTAGGAGAACGGGGTCCCACAGAGCTCCGTATTGAGTGTATCTTTATTATTAGTGGCCATTAATGGTCTAGCAGCAGTTGTAGCGCTGTCCATCTCTGTATGCAGACGACTTCTGCATTTCATAGTGCTCCAACAGTACTGGTGTTGCTGAGTGGCGCCTACAGGGAGCCATCCACAAAGCGCTGTCATGGGCTCTAGCCCATGGTTTCCAGTTTTCGGGTGCAAAGTTGTGTTTTATGCACCTCTGTCGGTGTTGTACCACTTACCACTCATCCGGAACCAGAACTTTACCTCAATGACAAATCCACTCAGAGTAGTTGAGACATATCGATTCTTAGGACTGGTTGTTGACGCCTGATTGACTTGGCTTCCTCATCTCAGTCAGCTTAAGCGGAAGTGCTGGCAGCACCTCAATGACCTCCGCTGCCTGAGCAACACCAACTGAGGTGCAGATCGTTCTACACTGCTGCAGCTCTACTGAGCCCTTGTTCAATCCCACCTTGTCTATGGGAGTCTGGTTTATGGTTCAGCAGCACCCTCAGCATTGCATTTACTTAATCCAGTGCCCCAGTGCCCCACTATGGCATTCGACTAGTGACAGGAGCTTTTAGGACGAGTCCAGTGATCAGCGTTCTTGCGGAGGCTGGAGTTCCTCCATTGCACATGTTCATAGCTCTTGTGCGCATCGAATTACTGTCTCCTCCCCCCCCCCCCCCCTGCCTCGCCCCGCCCTGCCAATGTGGTTCATCTCCCACATTGGTGGCCCTGGTCAGGGCTTACAATTGCAGTTCTCGTCCGATCCCTTCTATCTGAACTGTAGTCCCTGCTTTTACCACCTATACTTGAGGTTCAATCGTGTACACCTCCCACCCCCATGGTGTACACTTAGGCCGTGGATTTGCCTGGTCCTTTCACATGGCCCAAAGAACTCAGTTCAGCCCGTGGCTCTCCACTGTCACTTCATCTTGATTCTTGACATGTACCGAGGCCATGAAATGATTTACACCGACAGCTCGATGACTGATTGTCACATTGGCTTTGCCTATGTCCGTGGAGGACATATTGAACAACATTCCTTGCCCGACGGCTACAGTGTTTTCACTGCAGAGCTGGTGGCTATATCTCATGCTCTTGAGCACATCCTTTCATGCCCTGGGGAGTCGTTTCTTCTGTGTACTGACTCCTTGAGCAGCCTACAAGCTATTGACCAGTGTACCCTCATCATCCTTCGGTAGCTACCATCCAGGAGTCCATCTATGCCCTGGAACGGTCCGGTCATTCAGTGGTGTTTGGTTGGACCCCAGGGCACATCAGAATCCCAGGCAACGAACTTGCTGACAGGCTGGCCAAACTGGACTCACGGAAACCTCTTATGGAGATCAGCATACCAATAACTGACCTGCGTTCATTTTTACGTCACCAGTTTTTTCGGCTTTGGGAGACAGAATGGCATAGTCACAGTACACACAACAAACTATGTGTGAATAAGGAGACTACGAATGTGTGGCAGTCCTCCATGCGTGCCTCTCGCAGGGTCTCTGTGATTCTCTGCTGGCTCTGAATTGGCCACACTTTTGCGACCCATGGCTACCTTCTGCATCTGAAGATCCGCCTCACTGTTGATGCACTGAGCGAGGTGGCGCAGTGGTTAGCACACTGGACTCGCATTCGGGAGGACGACGGTTCAATCCCGTCTCCGACCATCCTGATTTAGGTTTTCCGTGATTTCCCTAAATCGTTTCAGGCAAATGCCGGGATGGTTCCTTTGAAAGGGCACGGCCGATTTCCTTCCCACTCCTTCCCTAACCCGAGCTTGCGCTCTGTCTCTAATGACCTCGTTGTCGACGGGACGTTAAACACTAACAACCACCACCACCACCACCACCATCACTGTTGATGCATCACCGGGTTGACAGTGGCCCATATTCTGGTACACTGTCCCATATGACGGCCCTACTACGAAATCTTCAATTACCGGACTCGTTGCTGCTAATTTTATTTGACAACGCCTCATTGACTGGTTTAGTTTTGTGTTTTATTCGTGAGGGTGGGTTTTATCATTTGATCTAAATTTTAACACATCCTTTACCCTCTGTGTCCTCCACCCTAGGGCGTTTAGGGTGGAGGTTTTAATGTGTTGCAGAGTGGCTGGCTTCTCTTCTCATCGTCAGTCAGCTATGGTAATCTGTTTTGTTGTTTTAATCTCTTCTACCTGTTTCTTGCGTTTCTGTGGTTTTCTTCTCCCCCTTTTTTCCATTTAAGTGTTTGTTGTCCTTCTGTCGTTCGTGCGGTTTTTCCTTTCCCTCCATTTTGTCTTGTCAGTCTTGCTTGTTTTATTCTCACTCTTGTGGCATTGTTTTATTTGGAATAAGGGACCTTCCCCCTCTTTTAAACCAATCAACCAACTGTGGCAAGCCTTTGGCCTTCCTCTACCATTTTCATTTCACTCAGTTACCAAATTAACTATTCCTTCATACACCAGGAGTTGTCCTATCAGGCTATACCTTCCTGTAGTCATTTGCACCTTAAATGCCTTTTCTGCCTGATTTGGTTCAGTACCTATACATTAGTTGCCGTATCTATCCATTTAACCTTCAATGTTATATAACATTACATATCAAAAACTTTATTCTCTTCTTGTCTGTATTGTTAACTGTCTGTGTTCCACTTCCATATAAGACTATACTCCATACAGCTACCTCCAGGAGAGACTTCATAGGTCTTAATTTTTTTATATTGGGTTTTAACATATTTCTCATTATAAGAAACACAGTTGCTATTGTCAGTCTGCATTTCATATTCTCTTTATTATGAAAAGGAAAGTTGCGAATAACCATATAACAGAGATGCTGTGTCGCAGATAGGGTTATTTGTGACAATCTTTTTGTTGTGCCTTTCTCGGCCAACACACATGACTACAGTCTCAGGCACTGCTGAAGCAGTGTGGTTGTAGTTGCCTGAGACTGCAGTCATGTGCGAATCATGTTTGCATGAGAGAGGGAGAGAGAGAGAGAGAGAGAGAGAGAGAGTCATCTATTTTGACGAAGGCCTTACTGGCTGAAAGCTGCATTTGTGACAGTCTCTTTGTTGTGCCTATCTATGACTCAGCATCTCCGCTGTACGGGAGTAGCAACTTTCCTTTTCATAATATTGTTACATTCCATCCTGCTCACTTCCTGTTCAAAATGTTTTGAAGATTGTAAGTGCTCCAGTTCCTGTTGGTTCAACAGGAACGCATCACTCTATATCAAAGGAAGATACTGAAGCATTGGAACACGTTTTTTAGTTCATTGAATGGCTAATTTCAGTACAAAACAGAGTGCACAGAAGTTGTATAAATTGAAACCTTCAAGTCTTTGGACTTTTCACATACATCTTGGAACGATTGAAAATGCTTGAAAAATGAATCTCTTACTCATATTTCAAAACCAAAATTATGTTAAATAAGGCTAGGTTTTGATTTTTATGAGCCTGTTATGTGATGATGTGGTAATAAAACAGGTTTTATGTATGGCAAAAATTTCAATTGTTTATAAAACCTGTTCAACCTACAAGTGGAAGCTCTCCTTTTCAGGGAAAGTAGAACTATATGGTACTAATAAAATAATAATAATAATAAAAATAAAAAAAATGGATTGGTATTTTTGAAAAAAAAATTCTCTAAATTATATAAAAAAGTTCAGAACACTATAGGAAAAGAATTTTGACAGATAAGTCCAAATGGAGGATTTCTTTGTAATCATAAATCAGTTATCATTCATATATTTAAAAAAACCAACTACGAAATATCTAGATTTAATCCAAAAATACAGCATTTTAAATTGTTTTCAAAAATTCGCTTCTTCAAAATGGTATGCGCAGTGTCATCTTTGGAGGGCTGTATCTCAGAGCAGAATTTTTTTTTTTGAAAACAAAAAAATACTTGTTCCTTACTTAGTCCTTCATTTTAACATATGCTAAATTCAATAACATCAGAGACTATGAAGGAAAGATTTTTTTCCTAGCCTGCCTGAATTGATATGAACTATGCCTCATATTTTAATTTCTTTTTAGAACACTGCCTATTTTGTTCTACTGATTTTCAGGTTCCTCTGCAATCCAGACAGAATTAAAATCTCATCAGTAAACGTTAAAGTTTTTATTTCTTCTCCGTGAACAATGATTACTTTTCAAGATGTCTCCTTAGTTTCCTTCACTGCTTGCTGCACGCACAGATTGAATAATGGGTTCAACCGTGCCTCTCTTTCATATCATTGTACTCTTATAACTGCTGTCTGATTTCTGTACAAGTTGTAGATAACCTATCACTCCATGCATTTCATCCCTATTATTTTCAGAATTTCCAGATGTGTTGGAACTGTCAGAAGTTTTCTGTAAATCTACAAATGCTGTGAACATAGTTTTTCCTTCATGCTTGGCTACCACGGGGACCCAGCCTTTGCAGCATTTTTTCCCTTCCATGCTGCATGTATATCCTCTTGCTATTCTTTTCCCCCTCACTTGGTGGGGAACATGTCTGGGGTGTTATTGGGAATGTTCTGTGTTTGTCGATGATGTAAGAACAGTCTCACCATTGTTTTTGCTCCCTTTTCCTTTCATTGTTTCCTTTCTCCTCTCGTTCCTCCACTTCGGTGTTTGAGGTTCCTCTTTTTCTTCTTCCTCCCTGTTCACTCCTGAAGGCTAGCCCATGCGTCTGATGCTTAACAGGTGAGTGGGTAACGCGTAATTCTCAGCCTCGGGTCGACATGTAGGGTTTGCATGTACCCCCTGGTATAGGTCAGGCCCAGGGAGGGGTGATTGCCTGAGCTGTAACCATCCCAAATTGCTAGTTGGTGCCTCTGTCAGGCGTTTGGAAGGTGTGACCTGAGGCATGAACAATCACCTATGGCAGGTGCACCCCCTTGTGAAGGGTCCCCCCCCCCCCCCCCAGTTGGAAGGAGCGTGCCAGTGGAGACACTGGCAATCATTGGGGATTTTCTCACAATGAGTCAATCATCTTCACAATCAGCATCTACGAAACGTAAACATAATGAGGCTAACGTCAAAGACTCTTCCCACTGCATGACAGTTACTCATGGTCTCACGTACTGAAGACGGTCAGTCTTTGACCAGGGTAAATCCGTTTATTATTCAGAAAGGTGTTGCTGCAATTGCCGGCACTGTGAAATTCTACTCCTTGTTTACGGACTGGCACTTTGCATTTGGAGACTACTTCCGATTCTCAAGCACAACAACTGCTTGCTGCCTCACTTCTCCACCGCTACCCTGTTTGTGTTGATGCCCATAGAACTTTGAATTCTTTCCATGGTGTTATTTACACTAGACTGCTCAGCGGTCTAACCGAGCCCAAAATCCAATTTTATCTCTCTGATCAGGGTCTCATTGCCATCCATCGGGTAATGAAAAAGGTAGATTCCTCCTTAGTGCCCACCCGCGTTCTTTTTCTCACCTTTGATAGAGTGGTGTTTCCATCAAAGATCAAATCAGGCTATGAAATTATCACAGTCCAGCTGTACATTCCGAGCCGAATGCGCTGCTAGCAGTGTCATCGTTTCAACCACACTAGAATGTCTTGTTGACACCCAGCCAAATGTGTAACCTTTGGTAGGGATGCACTCGAGGGCAATTGTCCGCCTCCTTCTCCCTGCTGCATCAACTGCAGTGGTGGCCTCCTCTCAGGATTGTCCCTAGTGCCTGGAAGAGTGGGCTGTGCAAGAGATCCGGGTAAAGGGAAAAGTGCCGTACCCAGTAGTCACCCACAAGTTATTGGCTAGTTGCAAACCCTGTGTTCTCCTGTCTGGCACATATAGTTCTGTTCTTGTTACCCCTCGCTCCATGGAGGACATGGCATGGCCATATAGATATGCAACCTCTCAATTCAGCTCTGAGGTTGTTAAATCGCCCAGTGTCAAGGTAGCGTCGCTATCCTCCCCCCCCCCTCCCCCCCCCTCCTATCCAGCTGTGCAGCAAGCCAAGAAACTCATGCCTCGAGGGGTGAAGCCATCAGCTACACAACCGGTAGGCGGGAAAGGTCAGAAGGAGTACTTCCATGAAGACTTTTTACGTCCCTCCAGCGAACCAACACCTGAGTCTTCCTCTAACCGGAAAGGCTTGTAGAAGTTCACCAAAGGCAAATGCTCTTCTCCTTCACCAACTCAAAGATACTCTTCGACAGTGTTGCCACGTGACACCTTAGCCAAGCCGGCCTCCGTGTCAACGGTGCCCACCACCAACTGTTTTCCAGCGTTGGACTCCACAGACCAACAGTACAAGCAAGCCGATGCTTCTGTGGACCCCATGGAGCAGGATCCTCCTGCTTCTGTGCCCTGTAGTAATGACTCTTCACAGGCTTTTACTTGGCAGCCACCGAGGTGACACCTCTACATCTCTTCTTCATGACTCTCCTCCGATGGAATGTTCACGGCATTCAGCCCCAAAGAGGATTTACGGCTGCTTTTAGCATCACTGTATCCCCTTGTACTCTGCCTTCAGGAAACGAAATTGTGCCCTCACAACCGCTTTGAGCTTTCACATTTCTTCCCCCTTCGTTTTGACTTTCACGCTGAGGTCGGCATCCCATCTCATTGGGACATCATGCTGCTCGTACAGGATGATGTTCATAGTCAACCCATCTCCCTGACTACCCAACACCAAGCTGTTGCAGTTCGCCTTTTCCTTCCCCACCTGACTTTTTCCCTCTGTGCCATTTATGTCCCTTCATCATTCGATGTCACCAGGGCAGACTTCCTTCAGGTCATTGGGCAGTACCCCCCCCCCCCCCACCCCCTCCCCACTCCCATTTTTGCTACTCAGTGACTTTAATGCTCATCATCTCCTTTGGGTTATCCCACGACCTGTCAGAGAGGTACCCTCTTGGCTGATCTTCTTAACCACCTTAAGCTCTTCTGCCTTAACACTGGAGCACCCACTTTCCTTTCCGACTCCTCGCACACCTATTCCCAGTTGGACCTATCCTTCAGCACTGCCCAGCTTGCCCATCATCTTGATTGGTCTGTTCTTTCTGATTCCTAATTGAGTGACCATTCCCCCATGTGCTATTCGTTGCTGACTCCTACCCCACCTGCATACACACCTACACTTTCCTGGTGGGTGTGAACCCTTCACCAGCTTGGCTTTGTGAAGCGACTCATGTTAACCTTGGCCTTCCTTCGCTTCCTAAGGCTACTACTCCAGCCTCGCTCTATCGCCTTAAGTTTCACGACCTTCGCATGGAACTTTGCGATAGTACCTGTGTCTACACTGATGGCTCTCAGACTGACAGTGGGATCGGGTGTGCCTTTGTCATTGGCACCCATGACTTTCAATATCAGCTTCTGGCACACTGCTCTTATTTATACCTGAACTCTTCCCCTGTATCGGGCCACTGAGTACATCCGGTGACACAGACTTTTCAGTTGTGTCCTCTGCTCAGACTCACTTGGCGCTCTTCAAAGTCTATATGTGCTGTAGGTTGCCCATCCCCTAGTGCAACGGGTCCAGGAAAACTGTCACTTGCTCACTCTTGGTGGAGCCACTGTGATGATTATGTCGGTCTGCCAGGAAACGAGGCTGCTGATGCTGCTGCCATGCTGCAGTCTTCATACCTCGGCCTGCTAGTAATTATACTTCCTCCAATGATCTCTGTGTTGCCATCTGTCAGGAGGTGGTGTCCCTTTGGCATCACCAATGGTCCTCCCTTTACGGGAATAAGCTCCGGCTTATTAGACCTCTCCCAGAGACTTGGACGACCTCCTCTCGGCTGTCCCATCGGGACGAGGTAATTTTAACTAGGCTGCATATTGGGCACTGCGTTTTTAGCCATCGTCATTTGATAAGTGGCACTACCCCACCACTTTGTACACATTGCGCCCAAGTTTTAACTGCCCACCACTTCCTGATGGAATGCCCATTTTTTTTAACGGTTTACGTTCCTGCTTGGGTGTGCCGTCTGAGTTATTGGCCATTTTAGCAAATGATGTGTTTTACTTTTTATCTGCCAAAGCAATATGGCGAAGACCATTTAGTTTTTGGACCTCCGTTTCTCTACAGTGTCTTTTTTTTAGACCTTTCTCCATGTGCCTATTTTTAGCTGTTTTTCTTGTGTCAATGGGGACTGATGTTTAGTTGTCTTTTAACTCCTCTCTGTCTTCATGTTCTATAGTTTTGACTTGGGTGTGTATGACCACAGTTGTTTTTTGCACCCTAAAGCAAAACAAAACCAGACCAAACCTTCTTTGTCCCATCTTCTAAGATACGCCATTTGGACATCATTGCCTGGGTGTTCCTCTCTCCAGAATGCAGATTGATCTTCCTGAGGTCAGATTCTTTCCATTCTTCTGTAAATAATATGTAGTAGTGTTTAGCAACCAGTGACTTTTTATCAGAATTCTTACTATTCGTTGCTCAGGAGGAGAGCCATTATATTTAAAAACATTCAATTTGATTGACAACAAGGCCGTCTGATTACAGTCTTGGTCTAACGGAAGATAACTTATACCCAGCTTACACGCAGAGGCAGTGGGCTAATTTTTAGTGAAGACATATTCTGGATAAACAGGGGTATATTATTTTGTTGTTTGCACAATTGTTTGCTAAATCTGTGATTGTTGATACCTGTGAAATCACAGAGCCATTATGCAGAGATCATCCAGAAGCGACAAAGCCAATTGGTACACATATGAAACACTAGATGCAGCAAGCTTTCATGTATTGTCACAAAACAAAAGCTAAACTCCTCCCTTTTATTGGCAAGACACATGTTGAATTTAGACTAGACAGAGTATTTTTTATTCCAGATTACATTTTTAAGATTACTTTATTGATATTTTAAACAAGATTCCAGATTTTAAAGTTATGTGTGCTCATGTTCCTGAACAAGAACACTCTTACCTCATACAATGTTTTTCCCAACATTTCCGCCATGAATCACCTCTTCAGTGATGCTGTAGTGGTCAACGCTTAGTTCTTTAATATGCTAGGAGCACTGTAGCAAATGATCAGGTATTGAAATTTTTAGTCTCCTCTTAATTCCCTGAGTGCAATGTACACCATACAGCACTTCTTCATAGTGGGTAAACAGTCCACAATATCAAAGATGCCCTCCTTCAGCTGAAATCCCAGAAGAGAGGTGCTGTTCTCCCATGTACCAAGCCATGTGAGAATCTGTGGTAATTAGCAAATATTATAGTCAAAGATACTTGTGGGTTACTCAGTATGACTCAATGAAATTTCCCTGGGAATGCTGTTGTGGACTGTCACGTGTCTGTGGGAAGAAGAGTGACTCAGGATTTCACATAATGAGGTGTTTGTTGATAAAATGCACTGTACCACTGTGACGTGTCTCCTGGCTGCTGAGATATAGTCAAGTCCTCCTCACCCAACATTGAGTAGGGCACTGTTCTAACACACAGCTTCTCCATTGCACAACATTACCATGTATCCTATCTTACAGGTGGAACTCATTTTAATGTTTTTGCAGCCTAACATTACACCTAAATTGTTAAGTAGGAGATTACTGTGTGTTTTTGGAAGGTGGCATTCTTATTCATTTTTGTACGTGTTCAGATAGCATTAGTGTATTTATTTTTAACTGTATAATGTTACTAATTGCTAATTTTGTGTACCTGAGAGCAAGTCAGTGTGTGGATCTGTCTGAAGCTGCAAGTGAATGAGTGCCATTTTAATTAAGATTTTATGTTATCAATGTCTGAATTTGAAAATTTAGGTCACATTTGTCACAACATTTTAGTTAGAGCACTGATAACTGAGTTGTTAAGTTTCATGTTGTAACCGCAACCATCATTACCAAATTGTCAAAGCTTCTATGTGTTACAGGAATGTGCAAAATATATAAAGAATTTGGTATGATTATTAATTGCTTTTTTATCAGGGACAATTCTTTTTATAAACTTACATGAATGTCACATGTGTGGACAAATCAGTTCCAGTTTCTTCAACTTTCAAATGTGTGTGTGTGTGTGTGTGTGTGTGTGTGTGTGTGTGTTAGAGAGACACTTCTAATTTTATTTTTTATGTACTTCAGTGAGCATTGCAGTATGGTTGCAAAAAAGAAGAGAGCTCAAACGGAAATTGATAATACCTCCACTTCAGAAATAACAGTAAGAAAAAGGGTACGGTCAAATGAAAATGCTGGGAGTAGTGCAGTTGTACCAAAAACTAAAGAATCGTCAAAAACTGTTACCAAATCTAAAAAAGGCACAGTGTCTAAAGATAAGGTGGAAGATCTAATTGAAAGGGCTGAGGAGGAGTATGTCGATGATGTGCGTACTCATAACAACAACTCAGTTTTAGCTGATGATGGTAAGTAATGCTACTTTGCATAACAGTCTGCATACTTTCTTTCTAAAGACATGTAATTGGTTTCACCTGTTGTAATCAAATATGACGTGCTGAAACATTCATTGACCTTTTCCAGTGTTGATTTGTTTACCAGTTATACACTGATCAGCCAGAAGATTATGACCGCCTACATAATAGCCAGTATGTCCACCTTTGGCACAGATAACAGCTGCAACGCATTGTGCCATGGAAGCAGTGAGGCATTGGCAGATCACTGGAGCCACCACATCTGTGCTCACAAGTTACCTAATTCCTGTGAATTCCAGGGAGGGGGCCAATTAGCTCTGACTCCATGTTCAGTCAAATCTCAGATGCGTTCGATCAGGTTCAAACCTGGCAAGTTGGCTGGCCAACACATAAATTGGAACTCACCACTGTGTTCCTCAAACTACTCCATCACACTGCTGGCCTTGTGACATGGTGCATTATCTTGAAAAATGACACTGCTATCAGGAAAAATGATCTTCATGAAGGGGCTTACGTGGCCTGCAACCAGTGTATGATACTCCTTGGCCGTCATGGTGCTTTGCACAAGCTCCACTAGACCTATGGATGCCCACATGAATGTTCCTCAGAGCATAATGGAGCCACCGCCATGTGTCTGTCCACAGCACAGGTGTCAAGGAACTGTTCCCCTGGAAGACAAAAAATTTGTACCTCCCATTGGCTTGATGAAGAAGGTATCAGGATTCATCAGATCATGCAATGCTCTGCCACTGCACCAACATCCAGTGCCAATGGTCACATGCCCATTTCAGTCATAGTTGCCGATGTCATGGTGTTAACATTGGAACATGCATAGGTCATCGACTGTGGAGGCACATTGTTTGGAGTGTTCAGTAAACTGTGTGTTCAGACACATTTTTACTCTGTCCAGCATTAAAGTCTGGTGTTAGTTTCGCCACAGTTTGCTGCCTGCTTTGTTTTACCAGTCTGCCCTGCCTACAGCGTCTGACATCTGTAATGAGGGGTGGTCACACAGTCCCATGAAATCTGGGCATGGTCTCACAAGTTGTACAGTTTCTGAAATGCTTATGCTGAGCCTCCAGGCCATCACGAACTGCTCTTGGTCAAACTCGGATAGATCGCATGCCTTCCCCTTTCTACACATAGACAGCACACTCTCTGATACTACGTGCATTGTGCATGTGTCTGAATAGCAGTCATTCCTTGCCAGGTGGTGCTGCTATCGCTTGGACGGGTTCATGTTGATAGGAGGTCGGTGACCATAATGTTCTGGCTGATCAGTGTATTTCGCCCATTATTATTTATGTATTATTTTGATTAATATATTGCTGTCAACATTATAGGCTCAGCACGACAACTCAAAAAAATCTTAATTTATGTGAAATGAAATTGGTAAATTGAACTTAAGAAATCCTAATTAAAATGTTACTAAACTGTGAAATATGGATATATATAGCTATATTTAATGAAACAGTGTCTCATAACAGTAGTATAAAGAAAAAGTGGCAACTTAACCATCAGTTCAGTGTAGGCAAGTTCACCTGTTCCATTGACATTACATTTTGTCTTTAATTTGTGTCCAGCATTATTGTACATTTTGTTCAAGATGCATTTCTGTCTTTTTGTATCTGATCTCTCCCTTTTTTCCCACTGCAGACAAAATGGATGGCTCTGGATCCTTGTTGTAAATATTGGTGGTGCTATGGGCAGTTTACACCATTTTGTCTTGATAAGAATTGCCTTGTTACTATCATAAAACGTTTAAACTTACTACAATTTTTTTCAACTTCACAGAAGAAAGTATGTAATATGGCCAGATCAACGATCATACTCTTGTTAAGTTGTTCACAGTGCAGCATTTTTCATAAGACAAATGAGTTGTATCTGTGTGGGGGCTTTCAATAAGTAATGCAACATTATTTTTTCCTCAGAAAACTTTGGTTGAAAAAACCGTAATTTTGTTTGTGATGTCCTTGAACATTTGCACATTATCAAATATGTCCAGTAATTCCCAGATCATGATAGCTCTACAGCTAGTCTTGAAAGTGGCATCTGCAAATGAGGTATGTTCCAAGCAAAGTGTCATAACCCGACGTAGGTCTCTACATATTTACTCTGATCACCATTAGATCAGAGGATTGTAGGTCATTTCTTGGTACATGAGTGGCTTTGTACAGGAATGAAACAGCAACGGATTCAAGCTGAGGTCTCTGTGATTAGAGACGGTACAGAATGACTTGCATGTTAAGCTAAGGAAGTAGATATGGTGGTGATAAGGAAATGAGACTGTTTTGTGGTTTGGCTTACTGGTGTGCTTTTTATATTTTCTTCCTGTATTTGCAGTGAACATGCATGAAAGCAATGGCACTAGTTTATAAATTCAGTAAGTGCAGAACATAATAGTCTTACTAGTGTTTCCACACATTAACCAGACCAAATGGCCACCATGACTTATAACTTGCTTAAGCTTCGCATATACCCGGTAGCATGTGGTACTGCTGGCCATGAACCATGGAAGTGCCAGATTATGTTGTTCTGATCGAACCCTTAGGTTCAAGTACTCGTCAAAATGAGTGTGACATACAGACAGTTACATGTAGACAACTGTATGAAGGAAACCAATAACCGTAGTACAGAGGTACATAAAAGCAAGCTGTGCAAGTCATTCTTAGTGTAAAAGCTTAACAGAGTTTAATCTCTCTCACATAGTATCTGCTGCAGACTTGTTTATCAAAGACTCCCCCCCCCCCCCCCCCCCCTGTGGGTCCGGGGGTTAGAATGGGCCTGAGGTATTCCTGCCTGTCGTAAGAGGCAACGAAAAGGAGTCTCACATGTTTTGGCCTTTATGTGACGGTCCCTTGTAGGGTTTGACCTCCATTTTTCAAAATGTTCCCGAAGAGCGATCCAATTGGTGAGGGGTGCATTAAATGATGCAAGTGTCCATTATACACTGAGGCCTCTCGCATTCTTCATCGACGTGGATCTGCACTTCCACTCATTCTCCAGCTGTTGAGTGAGGTCGCACTCCTGGGTGCGTTTTCCTGCAACCTCTGTGCAGTATCCCTTTCTGCACTGTCGATGATAATGGACTTATTAGCTTGTTTGCGCCTGATATCCAGCATGGTAGCCAGTCCGTTGTGATGGGGCCGCCGTGTACCCTGTTGGTAGTAGCCCCCGGACCACACAGGGATCGCTCTGCTGATGCCTGCACCGTTAACTCCCCACGTATGCCAAGGATGCCCGTCACTCTGGGGCATCAGGACTCCCAGCAATGGCCATCCTGCCAGGTGACACCCATGGGGAGAGCCCCTGGTTGTAGTGGGTGGCATCAGGGCAGATGACACGCCATGAAGTGTAGTACGTCATCTCTTGTGGGTGGTCAAACACCAGCGGTCTCCAAGTGGTCAACGTCTAACTTCAATGCTAAGAAATATGACCCCAAATCGTTTGTCCCTCTCAGCCGGACAAACCCAAGAAGCGTTTAAAAAGAAAAAGGCCCCCAAGAACCAAGGCAATGCGGTGGCACCCGCACCACCACTACCTACAAGCTCTGTGTCTGAGGATGAGGTGGAGATTCTGGCATCCGCTGAGGACCTAGATCACGCTAGGCCCTCAGACACAATGGCTGTCATCCACACAGGTACTGCTGGCCGGTGTGGCCAAGCGGTTAAAGGCGCTACAGTCTGGAACCGCGTGACCGCTACGGTCGCAGGTTCGAATCCTGCCTCGGGCATGGATGTGTGTGATGTCCTTAGGTTAGTTAGGTTTAAGTAGTTCTGAGTTCTAGGGGACTGATGACCTTAGAAGTTGAGTCCCATAGTGCTCAGAGCCATTTTGAACCACACAGGTACTCATTGGATGGCAACAGTTGAAGCTGAGGCGTTGACTGCCTCATTGAGTGTTTCATGCCTTCCCAGTCTCACGATCACGTAATCCTCCTGTGGAATTGTGGCAGTTTTTTCCACCACTTGGCTGAGCTACGGCAACTGTTAAGCTTTACACCTGCTTTCTGCATTCCCCTCCAGGAAAACTGGTTCCCGGCAATGTGGACTCCTGCCCTCCATGGCTATAAGGGATATTACAGGAACCATAGTGACTATAATAGTGTGTTAAGTGGAGTTTGCATCTATGTCCTGAACTCGGTATGTAGTGAACCTGTGCCCCTTAAAGCCCCTCTAGAAGCTGTGGCTGTCAGGATAAGGAATACACAGGAAATAACTGTCTGCAATGTATATCTTCCTCCAGGTGGTGCAGTACCCCTGAACGTATTGGTTGCACTGATTGATCAACTCCCTAAACCTTTCCTACTTTTGGGAGATTTTAACGTGCATAACCCCTTGTGGAGTGGCACCATGCTTACTGGACGAGGTAGGGAGGTCGAAAATTTACTATCACAACTCGACCACTGCCTCTTAAATACAGGTGCCCCCACACATTTCAGTGCGGCACATATTCGGCCATTGATCTATCAGTTTGCAGTCTTGGCCTTCTCCCATCTATCCACTGGAGAGCACATGACAACTTGTGTGGTAGTGACTACTTCCCTATCTTCCTGTCACTCCCCAGGCGTCATGCCCATGGATGCCTACCCAGATGGGATTTAAACAAGGCAGACTGGGAAGCCTTCATCTCTGCTGTCACCGCTGAATCTTCCCCACATGGTGCCATCAATGTTATCATTGAGCAGGTCACTACAATGATCATTTCTGTGATAGAAAACACAATCGCCACTCATTCTTCACGGTACCCACGGTGAAAGACAGTCCCTTGGTGGTTGCTGGAAGTCTCTGAGGCAATTAAAGAGCGTTGGCGAGCTCTACAGCGGCATAAAAGGCACCGTTCCCTAGAGCACCAAATAGCCTTTAAACGACTTCGTGCCCGCATTCACCAGCTTATAAAACGACGGAAACAGGAGTGTTGGGAGAGGTATGTGTCGACCATTGGCTGCCATACGTCACCTTCCCAAGTCTGGATGAAGATCAGACATATTTTTGGGTACCAGACCCCAACAGGTGTCCCTGGCATTAACATCAATGGTGTGTTATCTACCAACGCAAAAGCGATTGCCGAGCACTTTTGAGAGTACTGTGCTCGAGCCTCTGCGGTGGATAACTATCCCCCAACCTTCGTGTTCTCAAATGGCGGATGGAAGAGAAAGTCCTCTCGTCCACTACAAGCCACAGTCAACCCTACAATGCCTCATTTACAGAGTGAGAGCTCCTCAGTGCCCTTGCACAATTCCCTGCACAGCTCCTGGCCGGATTGGATCCACAGTCAGATGATTAAACATCTCTTGTCTGACTACAAGCGGCATCTCCTCATCATCTTCGATCGGATCTGGTGCAATGTCGTTTTTCCATTGCAGTGGTGGGAGCGCACCATCATTTCGGTGCCCAAACCCAGTCAAAACCTGCTTGATGTGGGTAGCTACCAGCCCATCAGCCTTACCAACTTTCTTTGCAAGCTGCCAGAACGTATGGTGTGTCAGCAGTTGGGTTGGGTCCTAGAGTCACGTGGCCTACTGGCTCCATGTCAGGGCAGTTTCCACCAGGTTCACTCTACCACTGACAATCTTGTCCACCTCAAGTCTGCCATCCAAACAGCCTTTTCCATTTGCTAACATCTGGTTGCAGTCTTTTTTGACTTATGTAAAGCAAACGACATGACCTGACAACATCATATCTTTGCCACATTCTATGATTGGGGTCTCTGAGCCCCCATCCGATTTTTATCCAAAACTTCCTGTCGCTCCATACTTTCCATGTCCAAGTCGGTGCCTCCCATAGTTCCCCTGTATTCAGGAGAATGACGTTCTGCAGGGCTCTGTATTGAGTGTGTGTTTATTTTTAGTGGGTATTAACAGTCTAGCAGCAGCTGTAGGGCCATCGGTCTCACCTTTGTATGCAAATGACTTCTCCATTTCATACTGCTCCTCCAGTACTGGTGTTACTGAGCGGCGCCTACAGGGAGCCATTCACAAGGTGCAGTCATGGCTTCCAGTTTTCAGCTGCGAAGTCGTGTGCCATGCATTTCCGTCGGCATTGCACCGTTCCTCCAGAACTGGAACTTTACCTTAATGACAATCCACTCACTGTTGTGGAGACATACTGATTTTTAGGACTGGTTTTCGATATCCTTTTGACTTGGCTACTTCACCCTCGTCGGCTTAAGCGGAAGTGCTCAGTGTCTTGGTGGAGGCCGGAGTGCCTCCATTGAAGATTAGGTGTGCCCAACTGCTCACCAGTTATGTTGCACACCTTGGTAGTTCTCCTGTGCGTCCGAATGACCGTCTCCTTTTCCCAACCACAGCGTTCCATCTCCCGCATCGGCGGCCCAGGTCAGGGCTTACACATGCAGTTCGTGTCTGGTCCCTTGTGTCTGAACTGGAGTCTTTCCCATTTACTGCCTTCCTTGAGGTCCATTCACATACACCTCCTTGGTGTACACCTAAGCTGCAGATTCTTCTGGACCTTTCACATGGCCCTAAGGACTCTGTTAACACTGTGGCTCTCCACTATCACTACCTCTCGATTCTCGTCATTTACCAGGGCCATGAAGTGGTTTACACCAATGGCTCGATGTCTGATGGTGACATAGGTTTTGCATATGTTCATGGAGGACATATTGAGCAGCACTCCTTGCCATATGGCTGCAGTGTTTTCACTGCAGAGCTGGCGGCCATATCTCTTGCTCTTGAGCACATCTGCTCGTGCTCTAGCAAGTCATTTCTTCTGTGTACTGACTCCTTGAGCAGCCTACAAGCTGTCGACCAGTGCTACCCTTGCTGTCCTTTGGTAGCGTCCATTCAGGAGTCCATCTATCCCCTGGAACGGCCCCGTCATTCAGTGATGTTTCTGTGGACCCCAGGACACGTCTGAATCACAGGCAATGATTTTTCCAACAGGCTGGCCAAACAGGCTACATTGAAACCGCTTCTTGAGACGGGCATCTCCGAAACTGACCTGTGTTCTGTATTACGCTGCAGGGTTTTTCGGCTTTGGAATCGGAATGGCATAACAGTACGCACAACAAACTGCGTGTCATTAAGGAGACTACGAATGTGTGGAAGTCTTCCATGTGATACTCTCGCAGGGAATCAGTTGTCCTTTGCTAGCTTTGAATTGGCCATACGTGGCTAACGCATGGTTACCTCCTATGTCGCGAGGACCCACCTCAGTGTTGCTGTGGCTCACAAATGATGGTCGCCCACCTCTTGCTGAACTGCCCACTTTTAGCCACGCTGTGGCGGATTTTTAAGTTTCCCAGCACCCTACCTGTGGTTTTGGGCAGCAATGCCTCAACAGAAGCTTTAGTTTTATGTTTTATTTGTGAGGATGGGCCTTATCATTTGATCTAAGTTTTAGCACATGTCCTTTTTCCCTCTGTGTCCTCCACCCTAGTGCTTTTAGGGTGGAGGTTTTAATGTGTTGCAGAATGGCTGGCTTCTCCTTTTTTGTTGTCAGGGTCAGCCAGCCATGGTAATCTGCTCTCTTGTTTTGATGTCTTCTACAAGTTTCTTGCGTGTCTCTGTAGTTTTCTTGTCTGATTTTGTCCATTTTAGTGTTTGTTGCCCTTCCGCCATTCTTGTGGTTTTCTCCTTTCTTCCAGGTGTGTTTTGTATGTTAATTATTTTGCTTCCACCTTTGTGGAATTATTTTAATCGGAACGAGGGACCGATGACCTAGCAGTTTAGCCCCTCCCCCCCTCTTAAACCAACCAACCAAGACTGGCAGGAATTCTTCTGCTTGCTGGAACCCTTTGGCTTGCAGGAACTCTCCCTTGCTTGACATTTAAGGGCTTCTACTTATGGCATTTGGGGCTGTTTGGTTACAGATGATAGATTCCTGTGTCAGCAAATATTCATACTTAAATTTTTATTTTGTGTGTGTGTATGTGGGGGGGGGGGGGGGGCTGCCGCCTTCAGCATTTGATCATTATGAAAAAACTTTTATTGAATTTCTTTTTGTGGAAATCCAGACTGTCGCAAATATTCACTGATGTTGACAGCATGTCTACAGACACCAGGTAGTGGATAAAAGCACAGTAAGTCACTGGCTGAAGCATCTGTCATCCACAGAAAAATGACGAGGAAATTTGTCTGATCTTCCATGTGCGGGGAGGCTGCACACAACTGCGATGCTTGCAATGTTGCAGTGTTTTGACATTCTTTATTCAAGGCGATCGATTAATAACAATCAAGCAACACGGTGCTTAACTTGACATCTCTGTTGGTTCTGTAGTCACTTGGTACAGCAGTTAGTGTATGCAAAGGATTGCGTTTCCTTGAACCCTGACTGAAGAGCACAAACAGGAAAGAAGGAACAAATATATCATATTGCTTGCTCATTATAAGGCTGATGATGATGTTTTCTTGTCGAACCTTTTTCCGAAGTGCCACCACACGATGTCACCTTCGAAGAAGTAATGCAAAACTATACCTTAATCTGGTAAATACATGGCTACAGTAAAAGGACTCATAATAAAATGAGCAACTCTGAAGTCTGCTGTGAGATTCTTAGGAAAGTGGAGAAAAATTACTGCATGGTCTTGGGCACAAAAATGTGACACACTTCTCCATCTCTACAATATCACAAGGACACAAACAAGTCTGTGCACCCAAGAGAAGATCACACAAATTAGGTAAACTGTTCTTCCTCATCTGTCCTACAGTCCAGATGTTGCATCTTTAGATTTTTACCTCTTTGAACTACTGAAGGATGGACTCTTTGGGAAGTACTACAACAATTATGCTGCAAAAAGTTGGCTAAGATACAGACCAGTAGAGTGGTACCCTGACGACGCACAGGCTCGCACATTATGGTGGCATAAAGCCATGGAATACATTGGAAAATAAGGTTTAATAGTCAAAGAATGGGGGAACAGTCTTGTGCATTGGTTCCCCACCTTTCTTAGACGATTAGCTAGTACACTCACCGCCCTACATCCCCCTCCCCACCCCCCTTTCCCCCACATTATTACCAACTTTAGCACCTAACTAAGCTGTAGAATGAAAGACTTTTCTTGTAAAACTTTTATTTTTAATACAATGAAAGATGAATGGCATTTAGCTTTGTGTGTGTGGGAGGGGGGGGGGGGGGGAGAGTTGACACTTGTTACAAAATGTTACTTCCCCTGCATTACTCCTTTCCATTGCAGCATTTTCTTGGCCTGCACACTGCAATGCCACTTAAAAGTTAAAACCTGCGCACTATACTTACTGTTTATAAATCGCTTGATTCCTGCACTCGTTATTTCTGAACTGGAAGACTTCAGACTGTTAATGCTTTGTGTGGTCAGCAACAACAACAACAATAATAATACTGTATACAGCATCCTTATGTAGTTACTGCTGCGTTGTGCTGTCAGTTTATATATCTGTTTCAAAATGAGTAATGAAGCAATTTCTGGACTACTGCAGGTACTAACTACAACATGGAGAAGACATTTGCTTGAGATATTTAGCATTTGTTACATATATGTCTCACTTTTATCATCAGTGATGTACAGGACAATGTAGAAAATATGTGTGTAGTGGCTGGGCAATGTGAGGAACCGGTAACCTTCATCACATTAATGCTACTAATTGAGAAAAAGTAATTATTGATAACTTATATAATCATTATTATAGAGTCTTACGAATTGTGATAACAATAATAATTTAGTGTAACCCTTGGGGGGGGGGGGGGGGCAGCGGAGGGGTAACTACCCCAGGTTGAGAACCACTGGTATAGTGTATATAAATCATGAATAAAATCATCCTGCTTTGAGAAAGTGTCATATTACTTATTGAAGGATCCTCATAGATAATGAAAACAAATGAGAAACCAATTTTGAAATATCTAAAGTAGAAATAACTCTTACAAATACATTGATTATCCATAAGAAATGTGGGTAAGGTGACAGAGTTTGTGCTTAACAATAGCAGAAATAATTCTCTCCAATAGAAAATGATGCACTGTGAAGGAATTATGCGAATGGGACGAAAATTGGTAGATGTGATGTACAGACAAACAAATGAACACAATTTAAGAAAAGTGGATGATTTATTTAAGAGAAAGGGTTTCACAAATTGAGCAAGTCAGTGACTCATTGGTCCGCCTCTGGACCTTATGCAAGCAGTTATTCGGCTTGACATTGATTGATAGAGCTGTTGGATGTCCTCCAAAGGGGTACTGTACCAAATTCTGTCCATTGAAAGCGTTAGATGGTCAAAATCCTGAGCTGGTTGGATGCTCCAAATGTTCTCAACGGGGGAGAGATCTGGTGACCTTGCTGCCAAAGATAAGATGTGGCAAGCACAAAGACTAGCAGTAAAAACTCTCGCCATGTGCGGGCAGGCATTATCTTGCTTAAATTTAGGCCCAGAATCCGTTACCGTGAAGGGCAACAAAACAGAGCGTGGAAAATCGTCAACGCGCTGCTGTGCTGTAAGGGTGTCATAGATTGACAATCAAAGGGTTCCTGCTATGAAAAGAAATGGCACCCCATCACTCCTGTTTTTCAGGCCTTACAGTGGGTGATGTTCATATTAGTATCCCACCACTGGTTAGGCCATCACCAGACACCTCTTCGGCCTGAAATCTCTGTGACTGGTGTAGAATTGTCTTCAGTGACATGTTCTGCTTCGAACTGAGCCCCAGTGACCGGCAAAGACGTGTCTGAAGACACCTCTGACAAGCAGTGGGATACCAACCTAAACGTCACTCGCCCTATGGCCTGACAACCAGGAGTGATGGTCTGGGGTTCCATTTATTTTCGTAGCAGACCCGCTTGTTGTCATCTGCACCATACTTACAGCACAGTGATACATCAACTATATTCTACGCCCCATTTTGTTGCCCTTCATGGCAAGGCATTCTTGGCTTACATTTCAGCAAGATAATATTCACCTGCACATGGTGAAAGTTTCTACTGCTTGTCTTTGTGTTTTCCAAACCCTACCTTGACCAGCAAGGTCATGGATCTCTCCCCAGTTGAGAATGGTTGAAGCATTATGGGCATGGCCCTACAACTATCTCGAGATTTGGACAATCTAACATACCAATTGGACAGAATTTGGCACAATATCCCTCAGGAGGACATACAATAACTCTGTCAGTCAATACCAAGCCAAATAACTGCTTGCATAAGGGCCAGAGGTGGACCAATGCATTTTTGACTTGCTCAATTTGTGAAGCTCTTTTTCTTGTATAAATCATCCAATTTTCCTGAAATTGTAATCATTTGTTTGTCTGCACATGTAAATCACATCTACCAATTTCTGTCCCATTCAGGTAATTACTTCATAGTACATCGCTTGTGTTGTTGTTGTTGTTGTTGTTGCTGCTGCTGTTGCTACTAATTCTGTAGCACAATTGAAGCATTATGATTATGTCTGCTTGTTCTTCGTGTGGTGAAGATATGTTGTATTATAACATGGGGAAGGCACCTTTTCCTTGACAGCTTCATTCCCGTTTCATTCTTAGTCTGCTCACACTTTTCCAGTTTCTTTGTTTATATGTTCTAATTCTGTTAGTTAGTCTGGCGCAGTCTCCCTTCACAGTCGAGCAGTCAGCAATGTCTGATTACTATATGTAACATCTGCGCTTGAGCCTCTGTACCACTAAGGATTTATTATCAGGCAGAAATAATGTTCTCAAAATGCACAGTAAGTTTTTGATTGCTGTCATGTAAGTGAAAACATGTGACATCTCTTTTTGGTTTGCTAGAGTGGAGCTTGTAACAGTATTATGCAAGAGTGCTATAAATGCTACAATAATAGTGTAGTAACACTGTTCACGTTACGTCGCACTTCACTTAGCGTAGACCGGGACTGTGTCCTAGGCATGCCTGATGTTAACTCACTGGGCACGGCCCGTGCTGCCGGAGTTGTTGTTGTTGTTGTTTTTGTTGTTACGCCGGCAGAGGTCGCGTCCGAATTCTCGCGTGCCCTCTGGTGGACGGGACTCTACTTGCGGCAACTACCGCCCGTGATGCGCCGTGCCAATGTGCGCCTCCCGCGATCTTTCTGGTGGCTACTACACTCCTCCTCCTTCGGGGGGTGAAGCCACTGTGATCCACTGCGTCGGAAGGTGGAGCGTCGGGCAGGAGCGATGACCTCCACATCCATGGGATGGCCGGAATCGAGGGGATCTGCCAACCCTCGAGACGGAACCTTTGAATACGGCTGGAAGTGACCCACACGAAGAGGCCCCCGTCGTCCCACAACCGGAGCTCGGGACAGAACGGGTGACAAGCTGTCGAACTCCGGATCCTGTTCCACCTCGGGAGGGGCAAGACCCAGTGGCGGGGACGAAGGGGAAGGGACGACCACAGGTGAACTAGCCCCCTGAGAAACCGGGCCTGCTAGGGGCCGGCCCTCGCTGGGGCATCTCGAATGATGTCGATGCCGGTGCTGGAGCTACTGGAGGCTGCCAAGGCTGAGAACCATCGCAGTGCGGCAGAGTCACAGCGGGGAGAGGAGGTAACGTCCCCTGTGAAACCAATACAGGTGCCGGCAATGGGGAAGCCGGTGTCCGAGAGGTCGGAGGGTGGGTGCCCGAACGTGGACGTAGCTGATTTTGGTGACGACGTACCACCCGATCCCCCGCCTGCAAGGTATAGAGCCGGCGGCCATTTCGGCGCAGGACCACCGCCGGTATCCAACGTGGATTGCGACAAAACCCACGGGCCCAGACCGACATACCCAGTGGAAAGCCAGGTACTCCGTTTTGTGAAGACTGGCGAGGACCAGGCCGGAGGAGGTGCAGCAGAGTCCTAGGTTGACGCCCATGGAGGAGCTCTGCGGGGCTGCGTTCGCCCATTGGTGTGGTCCGGTATGCCGTCAAGAAAAACGTCAAGGCTTCCTCTGCAGGAAATTCGTGCACATACTTTTTCATCTGCGTCTTAAATGTGTGCACCATGCGCTCGGCTTCCCCATTCGATTGTGGATGGAAGGGGGGAGAGCAAACGTGCCGAATACCGAAGCGCCTACAAAAATCCTGGAAGGTCTGCGAAATAAACTGCGGTCCATTGTCTGAGACCAGGGTGATTGGCAGACCTTCCACAGAAAAGATTTTTGCTAGTGCCTGGATTGCAACTTCTGAAGTGGTTGAGGAGCAGCGAACCACATATGGGAATTGGGAATAAGCATCAATGACAATGAGCCAAAAGCCATTGAGAAACGGACCCGCAAAATCGATGTGAACACGTTCCCATGCTTGGGTTGCCGGCGGCCACGTAGAGAACGCTGCCCTGGGAGATGCTTGTTGGCTCGCACACTGGGAACAGGTGGCCACTAAGTGCTCAATTTCTCTATCAATACCGGGCCAGTACACATGTCTGCGAGCCAAGGTTTTAGTACGGGAAACACCCCAGTGCCCCGCATGTAATAACGTGAGGACCTCCCTTCGTAAACCTGCAGGAACAACCACGCGAGGAGCTGTATCATCGGTAGCCAGAAGGAGAACTCCGTCCAAGACCCAGAGGCGGTCTCGGAGAAGAAAATAATTACGAAGAGGGTCCGAGGCCCGGCCCGGAGGGCGGGAGGACCACCCCTGCTGAATGAGGCGAACTACTTGCCGGAGAACCGGGTCAGCCGCCGTGTCCCTGGCGACTCGAGAACTAGTGATCGGGAAGCCATCAACTGCTTGGCGGGACGCCACATCCAAATGAAAACACATAATCTCCTCTCGATCGAACGTAGGATCCGGGCCCACCGGAAGACGGGAAAGAGCGTCGGCGTTGGCATGCTGTCCTGTAGGGCGAAAATGAATGTCATAATGGTACTTAGAGAGGAACAAGGCCCAGCGCTGTAGTCTGTGGGCCGCCCTATCCGGAATCTGAGAGGCGGGGCCAAATAACGATATTAACGGCTTATGGTCAGTGATTAACTGAAACTTCGTGCCATACAAGAAAGGGTGAAACTTGGTAACAGCGTAGACAATGGCCAAAGCCTCTTTTTCCACCTGGGAGTAATGGGCCTGCGCGGGACTAAGCGTTTTAGACGCAAACGCCAGTGGTTGCTCGGAACCATCTGCGTTGCGATGGGCCAGGACCGCCCCCCACCCCATACTGCGAAGCATCTGTAGCCAGGACCAACGGCTTATGGGGATCAAAAGTAGCCAAACAAGGGGCTGAAGTGAGGAGGCCCTTCAACGAGGTGAACGCTCGCTCGCATGCAGGCGACCAATCAAAAGGAACACCCTTGTGCAGAAGGCAGTATAGGGGGTGGGCTATAGTGGAAGCCCTGGGAATGAACCGGTGGTAATAGGCTATCTTGCCTAAAAAAGCTTGTAACTCTTTCAGCCAAGTGGGCCGAGGAAGGTTGACGATACCTTGGACCAAACTTCCTAGTGGCTGGATGCCATGCCGAGATATGGTGTAGCCCACATACTCAATGGACGGTTGGAAGAAGGTTGACTTATGCAGGTTGCAACACAAGCCCACAGACTTGAATTTGAGAAATAGGGTGCGAAGGTGGTGCAAGTGTTCCTTCGTGCTGCAGCCTGTGACAATTATGTCATCCAGGTAATTAATACAATGAGGGATTGTCGACGTGACATGCTCAAGATAACGCTGGAATATCGCCGGGGCACTGGATATTCCAAAAGCCAACCGCTGGTATTGGTAAAGGCCAAATGGGGTGTTGACGACCGCCAGCCGTTTGGAGTCCTCATCAAGTGGTATCTGATGATAAGCCTCCGACAGATCGATTTTCGAAAAATATTGGCCTCCCGCCACGGCGGAGAACAATTCATCAGCACGAGGCAAAGGATAGGTGTCCACCACCAATTGGGAATTAATGGTGGCCTTGAAATCACCACAAAGACGTAAGTTTCCCGAGGGCTTCTTGACAATAACGAGGGGCGAAGCCCACTCACTGGAAGAAACGGGAAGAACAACCCCTAGGGCTGTCAGCCGCTCTAGCTCTTCCTTTACCTGAGGGCGGAGAGCCAAGGGGATCTGTCTCGCGCGTAGAAAACGCGGGCGAGCCGACGCCTTCAACGTTAAGTGAGCTTCAAAATCGGAAACACGCCCCAGGCCCTCCTCAAAAATATCTGGAAAGTCTGAGATCAAAGATTCCAATGAGTGATAGGGAACGTCTTCGGAGACCAACTGTATGGTGTCAGCAACAGAAAAACCGAAAGCTTGAAAGGCATCCAGGCCAAAAAGGTTAGCGGAGCTCGCATCACTGACAACAATAAAAGTAATAGGCCGAGTGACTGATTTGTAAGTCACGTCGGTAGTGAATTGACCCAGTAGGGGAATGAACTGTTTACCATAACCACGTAGACGCCGGTAAACTGGCGCCAACGGGGGCGATCCAAGGTCAGAATAAGTTTGTGCATTCAACAACGAAACTGCCGCGCCCGTATTCAACAACGAAACTGCCGCGCCCGTATCTACTTGCAGTTGTAACCGGCGCGACCGAACCGACACCTCGATAAAGAGTTTGCGTGCCGATGCGTCGGGAGCCTGGCCCGATGAAACTTCCTGAATGTCAACGTCCATGTCCTCTGTACTTGCTTCCTTCGATTCTTTCGAGGCTGAGCGGCAAACTTTAGCAATGTGACCTTTTTTATGACATTTGCGACAAACGGCCCAACGCCGGGGGCACTCTGACCGATCAGGATGTATATAGCACGACGCACAGGACGGCAACAGGGGCCGGCGGCCGGAATTCTGTTTACGCGCCGTGCGGGAGCGGCCGTAACGGCCGGATTGTACCGCTCGCACGTCGTCCACCCCGGACACAGTGGACGCGGCCGCGCCGCCCTGAACCTCCGTGACGTCGCACCACGCTTCCAGCTGTTGACCTGCTGCGTGAGAGACTTCATACGATTGAGCAGTGGACAGGACTTCCTCGAGGGAAGGGTCTTCTAACTGCAGGGCCCGTTGCCGGACCTCCCTATCAGGGGCCGAACGAACAATGACGTCGCGTACCATAACGTGGGCATACGACTCTCGCGACTGCTCCGTGACAAAATGACACTTGCGACTAAGACCGTGCAGGGTAGCGGCCCACGCCCAGTAAGACTGATGGGGCTGTTTCTTGCATTGATAGAACTCGACCCTAGCCGCCACAACATGCGTGTGGCGGCGATAATATGAAGACTGCAATGAACACAATGCGTCAAAAGACAAGGACGAGGGTTCCTGCAACGGCGCTAGCTGCCGCAAAACTTGATACAGCGAGGGAGATATCCAAGACAAGAAGAGAGCACGACATACCTCTGCATCGGCAACATGAAACGCCTGGAAATGCTGCCGAAGGCGATGTTCATATGCGTCCCAATCCTCCGCCGTCTCGTCATATGGGGGAAAGGGAGGGGGGAACTGCGCCGGAGCAGACGGCGTGGAGAGCAACGCCGGAAGCACTTGTTTCATGGTGGCCATGAGCTCCGTCTGCTGCGCCACCAAAACCCGCACCAAATCCTCCATGCCGTGGAGAAGCTGCGAAACCGGAACAACGACGCAACACGCGAAAGAATGACCCTACTCGTCGCCAATTGTGTAGTAACACTGTTCACGTTACGTCGCACTTCACTTAGCGTAGACTGGGACTGTGTCCTAGGCATGCCCGATGTTAACTCACTGGGCACGGCCCGTGCTGCCGGAGTTGTTGTTGTTGTTGTTCTTGTTGTTACGCCGGCAGAGGTCGCGTCCGAATTCTCGCGTGCCCTCTGGTGGATGGGACTCTACTTGCGGCAACTACCGTCCGTGACGCGCCGTGCCAATGTGCGCCTCCCGCGATCTTTCTGGTGGCTACTACTAATAGGACACACAAAATCTCATCACTCTTTTGATAGGTTCATTGCAGCCTACCATGAATTCTTCTATTGTGCCAAACTCTGCAATTCAAAGTAGCACTTGCACCATATGTTCTCAATTATTTGTTGGATATATTCCAATCTCTGTCATCTCTTACAGTTTTTACTCCCTGAAGCTTGCCCTAGTATCACAGAAATTATGCCCTGATGTCTTAACAAATGTTCTGTCATCTTGTCTCTTCTTCTTGTCAATGTTTTCTGTGTGTTCGTATCTTTGCCTATTCTGTGAAGAACCTCTGTATTCCCTATCTTTTCATTCCACTTAAGTTTAAACACCTTTCTATAGCAGTAAATCTCAAATGTTTTGATTCTCTCTTTTTTTCCCTATTTTCCCACCTCTGTAAATCTCAAATGTTTCGATTCTCTCTTTTTTCCCTATTTTCCCACCGTCCATGATTCACTACTGCCCAATGCTGTGCTCCAAATGTGTATTCTCAGAAACTTCTTCCTCAAATTAAACCTGACATCGGATACTAGCAGACTCCTCTTTACTAGTGTGCCCTCTTTTCTTGTGCTAGTCTACCTTTTATGTTATACTTGTTTCATTTGTCATGCGATGTTTTGCTTCCAAGGTAGCAAAATTCCTTATCTTTGCCTACTTTGTAGTCTCCAGTTTGATGTTAAGCTTATTGCTTATCTATTTTCTGCTACTCCTCACTACTTTCACCTGTCTTCAGTTTACTCTGAATCCAGATTTTGTATTCAGACTGTTCATTGCATTCAACGAATCCTGTAATTCTTCTTCACTTTGACTGAGGATAGCAACAGCATCATCAAATCAAACCATTTATATCCTTTTACCCTGAATTTTAATCCTACTCTTAAACCTTTATTTTATTTCCATCTTTTTTCTTTGATGTTTAGATTGAACTGTAGGGAGACTACATCCCTGTCTTACAACCTTTTTAATCTGAGCACTTCATTTTTGTTCTTCTATTCTTATTGTTCCCTTTTGATTCTTTTACATATTGTATATTATTCATCTTTCTGTACAGCTTACTCCTAGTTTTCTCAAAATTTTGAACATCTAGCACCATTTATATTTTCAGGTCAATAAATCCTATGAATGTGTTTTGATTTTTTCTTAAGTCTAGCTTCCATTATCAATCACAAAGACATAACTGCTTCTGTGGTGCCCCTGCCTTCTAGAAAGCCAAACTGATCATCAGCTAGAGATCCTCAGTCTTGTTTTTTTTTTCTATTTTTTTGTATATAATTCTTGTGAGCAACTTAAATGCGTGAGTTATTAAGGTGATTACATGACAGGTCTTGCACTTATCTGTACTTGCTGTCTTTGGCATTGTGTGGATGACAGTTTTCTGAAAGTGTTGGGGAATGTCTCCAGGCTCATAGATTCTATCTCTACACCTGTTTGAATAGTAACTCTGTTGCCACTTGCCATAGTGGTTTTATGAATTTCTGAGGAATGTTTTCTACCCCTTCTGTCTTATTTCATCACAAGTCTTCCAGATATCTTTTAAAATCTTCACTCTAAAGCTGAACCCCTATGTAGTCCATATTGACACCCATTTTATCCTTGCTCATGTCATCAGACAAGTGCTCCTCCTTGTAGAGTTCCTCAGTTTACTCTTTTCTTGATGTCCTTGCTTTTAATTTTACGACATTGTTGTTTTGACATTTCTGTATGCTGAATCAGTCCTTCCGATGACCATTTCTTTCTCAATTTCTTCACTTTTTTCCTGCATTCATTTTGTCTTGGCTTCCCAGAATTAATATTTATTTCATTTGTAGCTAACTTATATTTCCATACTCCTGGAATTCTGTGGCTTTTTTTTACTTTTTATTTTGTTGATCAGTTAATTTATTTCTTCTGTTATCCAAGGCTTATTCACAATTACCTTCCTTGTACCTATGTCTGTTTGTCCAACTTCTGTGATTGCCCTTTTGGAGATGTCCATTACTCTTGAACTGAACACCTACTGTGGTAGTCATCATCATCATAGTGTCTTTGCTGTCCGCGGCTGGTAAAATTTTTGCTAGAATTCTGTTGAATTGCCTCCAGCCTCTTTCTGACGCTATTTTCCTGAATCTCATTCTGAATTTCACTTGCCCAGAGCTACTATTGATATGATCTTCTGTGTGCAGCAACTGCAGGAGAACTTCAGGGAACAGCATAAGACTTTGTTATTAATATTCTATGACCCAGAAAAATTCTTTGTAGTGTGCGCATAGAAGCCATGCAGAAGTCGGAAAATGTTTCGGCTGCCGTGAACGCTGTGTTGGAGTGATTCAAGCTCATCATGATGACATATCTGGACAAGTGCTATGCCAGAATGAAACAACTGGCAAATTCCCTGTTACTAAGGGGCTCAAATGAGAATGTTTTCTCAGCCAGCATTGTTCGCCATGTACCTCACATCCAGGCTGTGTCTAGGCATCATCTGTAAACAGTGCAGGTGTAAAACTTAAATACAGATTCAGTGGAAGACTATTTGATCGGTGCAGACTCTATTCTAAAAATATCGCAAGTCACGCATGCAACTGAACTGCAATATGCTGATGTCAGTGCAAAACTCCAACTGTCTGATTGTTTCATTAGTGCAGATGAACAGTTTAGCCTGACAATCAACATCCCATAAGCCAAGGTAGCCACACAGGCTGCTCCTGGAACTGTCTTTCCAGATTTCAGTAACTCTATTTCCAGCTCACTTTTGGAACAAGTGTAATCATTTCCTCTATCTAGGATGTATATTGTCAACTAATTGCTCAGTGGAGAAGAACATGGAGAACAGAATATATGCCACGTATGTTGCTTTTGGACATTTCATACATCAGGTGTTCCTGAATAAATATCTAACACTATGCATCAAACTGATGATGTATTGAGCAGTTTTTGTTTCTACCATCTAAAACCTGCACACTGTATCAGCATGATTTTAAGAAATCAGAATGCTTCAGCTAACAGAAGCTTAGGTACATTATGTACATCAAATGGGATGACTTGTGTAAGCCATCATCATTGGTCAACATCTCAGAGGGATGGGCATCTCTAGCAGGTGAAAAACGACAGACATCCTTGACAGTATCTGTATAGCGAAGTGAGCATAGGTGGAAGTCCCTGTGGCATTCCTCAGAAGTGCTATAAGGATCAGATCAAGAAGAACATAAGAGTCTAAACATTGGCCCATGTAATTGGTGTACCAGAGCAGAAGATGCAGTGGTGCACAACCATTTCATGTGCTGTTTTACATTTTGAGCAGGAATGTTGGAAACTGGAAAATGAGAAATGTCAGTGATGGAAATTTCACCAGGCCTGACCATGCCCTCCACCCTCTTATTATGTGTAATCAACATGGTCACGTTTCATGCCAGGATTGGTATGCTAAGCAATCAAAGGCATCATCACACCTGAACTGCGATTCAGTAAAGTGAAAAATGGAAACTCAGATTTGAGTAGCAGCAGATGACAATCTATAGCCTTAGAGAACTTTGAACCCATTTCATCATTTCTTAGTTTTTCAATACCCCACTACTTTGCATACTCATTCTTCTGGATTAGTCTCTTAAACTTCCGCATACTCTTCATCATTACTAAATTGTCATCAAAGTTTAAGTCTGCTCTTGGGTACACATTACAATTGAATATCAGACTGACCGAAAAGAAGTTGCTAAGATGAATGCCTGATGGAGCCTATTGTTAATTTTCATAGCTTTGTTTCAGACTTTGTCATACACTGCTGTCAAGTTGATGAATGCAAGAGATATTTCAGTTGCTTCTGAAAGCTGCAGGCTTTCAAAATAACTACGTACCCTCCGACTCAACATTGCAATATTAAAAGTTTTGGCTGGTTTTGTTGTCTAGGGGTCGGGATACGTAATTGTCGCATTACCAGCCAAATACTGCTGAGTCTACAGTAAGAATACACACATGAATCAAATGGTCTAAGTTCCTATCACTTGGCAGTTGTGAATTTTGAATGTAACATAGACACTTACAAATAAAAGATTGCAATTAAATATAATTTGGAGGTACTATCTTAACGACTTTAAATGATGAGTACGATAGTAGAAGTACTTTTGAGAAAGCGGTATATTTCTGCAAAACTCTTATGTTGTCGATGGTCCAGTAATTAAATGAAATATAAGTTGAATAACAGGGAAACAATAGATTCCTACTAGACATAATTAGTTATGAGCAACAACATAGCTCGTGAGCTATTCACTTCTAAATGCAGAAGCCACGAAAATCTCACAAGTGCACAAGTCAGCACTATGAAATATTTCTATCTGCCGCGACTACGCGCAGACTGCCCCACTGTCCAAGTCTTTCCTCTGACCGTGCCGTCCAGCACTTTCCGTGTCCTGTCCCGTTCTGTCCCTAACTGCCTCCTGCTCAGAACTCCCCATTCATGAGCGCTGTGGTTGGCTAGAGCACTCGCGCCTTGTTTTTAAACCAATGCACCCATATACATATTTAAGCACAAACGAAATACTGGATTTACATTTAAATAACTTGAAATTACATAAATATTTCTATGGCTGGACCATAAACATGCTCTAACACACATTATTAAATACATAAACAATTAAATAAACATACATCAAAAGAAAAGAAGAAAAAGGTAGGCCAGGAGCCCAATGTCTCTGTGCTTTCTAAAACACAGTAAATATTTAACCAGTTTCTTCATGAATAGTATATATCGGGTATAAACAGAGACATAGATGAATAAATATATTTATAGGCATGCTGCTACCGTTTCTTCGTGTAACTGTGGAGTACTTATGGCCTGACGCGATTGATAGTCATCGGCCACTTTGACCTCCAATAACTCATGTACTATTAAAGTTACATGCCTTTAATTCATACCAATTTAGGTTTACACTAATAGCTTTCTAAAGAAATGGCGATTGACAAAATCGGAAGAAGCGTTTAGATTTTAGAAATTCATTGCTGGGTGTTACTTGTATAATTTATCGTCAGATACTATACTTCAAACTAATAAATATATTGAAAATATGATTACACCATCAGAATCATTGTGCAAATAATAGTAATGTACATGTTTCTTTTTGAGGTATCTTAATTCATCTGGCTACTATTAATTTCTATACGAACTGTGAAAGGTTTCACAAAGTCCGCCATCTTTGGCACTCTCGGCATACAAGTCTCTTTCATCTACACAAAGCACCATCCGCGTCACAGCGGAATTCCTAGCTACGCAGCTGGACCATGCACTGGGGCTACGCCTCATGTTCGGCCTGCCGAGCAGCCTGCGCCCGCCAAGTGGCCTGTGCGGCCACTGCTTCCTCTGAACTTAGAATATTTTCAGGACTCGATGACTCTCTCGTTACCTCACAAAGCCTTCCCCTATGTACAGTACTTAGCTCAGAAGAATGCCTGCAAAGGTGGAGGTGGGGAGCAGGGAAACATTCCTTCCCGTCCATTCCTTCTCCTGCATATGGTCAGTGGTATTGGCTGTCTGAAAAACATTCCCCTACCAGTAGCCTTCACTGTCAGGCTTGCTGTAGCATGTTTCATTATTCAACATGTAAGCTCTCCAGTTTTCTTTCCTTAATGTGTTATATTTTCTAGTTATTTATGTCAGTGTTGCTTTGCTGTTGTTTTGTTGTTTCTTATTTGCACAGAAAATTGCTGGATTCAGTGACTGGCGAATAAGTAGAAAAGATTAGTCCTTCTGCCTCTACAATGTCTTCAGAGCCCAAGAAGGAACAGACAGTTCATAATGAGGGTAGGGAAATAATAATGAATGTAATAAAATCACGTTACTAAGGAGCTACAGTGTGCAATTTTAAATATATGGCGAAGAAAAGTAGCCTGCAAGGTGCCAGATATAGTGGCATATCTGTAAGAACTATTACAAAAATTCAAAAAGAGGGAACTTTTATTCATCAACCCACTCTGTTATTCCTGGTAAAAAGATCAGGAGTATGGAAGCTCCTAGCAGGAATTGGGAAACTCAATGAATTTCCTTGGTCTTTCAACACATTAAAGAAATGGTTGCATTTGTTGTGGTTCAGATGGAAAAAAATGTTCTACCAACAGGAAAATTTTTATTGAATGCCTGAACATTGTCTCTTTTGAAATATTTCAGGAGCATCAGAACTTTCCATTCCGAACACAGAAGCATCGTTTATGTTGATGAATCTGGAGTGGACAATAATCTTACGTTTGGTAAATGCCAGGAGAGCAAATTTAACTACAAACACCAGGTCATCAAATTGACATACTTGTCGTGCAGGTTCCAGGCGCAGATTTATCAATGGAGTAGAACTGAGTTTTAGAGCTGAAAAAGCCAGCAGATATTGTCATGGACAAATGAATACTACCAATTTCAAGAAGTGGGTACAGGAAAAATTAATCTTCAAACTGTCGAGAGTTAGTAATATAAAGTAATGCGGTTTATCATAGTGTGCAAGAGAAGAAACCACCCTCACAATATGGTGTTAAAATTGATATGATTAATTGTTTGTGAAATAACATTTTATCCACATACTGAAAACCCTACCAATGTGGAAAACATATGGTTGGTGTTGAGGAATTCAGTGTTACAGAGTGCAAGAGAAGAACTTGCTTGCCATCCAAAACACAGAAGTAAACCTTGATTAGATGGAGAATGTCGAGAATCTGTTGGGATAAGATCAGCGAAGAGGATACAGTGGATAGAAAAACTCTCAGAAGAAGCAAGGGTAGGCTGCTGTGAAGAGAGGCGTAACATGGACAAACTCGTGAGAAAGAAGAAACAGGAACACCATAAAAGACTGTCGGAAGCAGTAGAAGAAGCAAAGTCATCACGATCATTTTTCCAGGCCTCAAGATTTGCCAGAGGTGTCTACCGGCAACGTACATTGGTTCTAATGAATAAGACGGGTGAAGTGGTACTGTCAGAAGAGCAGGCAAACCTATTTAAAAAAACATTTTGAGAAACTATTGAACTGGGGCTTTCCACTGACAGTGACAACTCAGGCAGGAGCCCGTTTTGATAGAGTAGAAGTCCGTGAACCATCAGAGGAAGAAATCAGTGTTGTCCTAAAACTACTCATGAACAACAAGGCCCTGGATGTAGTGGTGTCACAGCTGAGATGCTTTGCTTGGGAGGCCAACTACTGATGGCTGCATTGAAATGATTACTATCCACCATCTGGGCAGCGGAAATAATTCCTGAATAATGGAAGGGAGTAATTATATGTCCCATCTTGAAGAATGATTATGCTACCCAAGTATCCAGCTACTGAGGAATTTCGCTTCTTGAAATTGGATACAAAGTCTTTACAACTCTGCTGCTGAACCGTATGAAAGCACTGGCTGAAGGAATTGTAGGCACATATCAATGGGGGTTCATCCCCAGACGGTCTACAATTGACCACATATTTACTTCGAGGCAGCTGATAGAATTCGATGAGCTTAATCATGAACTACACCTCATCTTCATTGATTTTTGGCAAGCTTATGACAGCATTGACCGCGTCACATTACAGGAAATGTTAGAGGAACTTGGCATCCCATTGAAATACATTCTAAAGTACGGTTTGGCAACCAGCTATGCTCACCTTTCACTATCTAAAATGGATTGAGACAAGTAGATCAATTGGTACCAATATTATTCAACTTGGCCTTGGAAAAAGTAAGCCGTGACACTTGCCGAACCAGGGAAATGGAGATGGTTCGAGCAGACACAATTCTGCATTTGCTGATGATATTGTGATCTTTGGCGACACTCTAGAGCAAATGTGTGCTGATACTTCCCGATTCCTCCAAACTGCAAAGGATATTGGGCTAGAGGTGAACGAAGACAAAACTAAATATCTTGGAGTATCACGTCATTGAGTCCTCCCTCCTTCCATTGTTGTAGATGGGCATACCTTAGAACGAATTGAAGAGTTCAAGTCCCCGGGCTCAGTATTAACCAACAAAAGTGAATGACGAAAGAAGTATATCAATGCATAACAAGTGCTAATTGCGTGTTCTTTAGTCTGAACAATCTTTTTAAATCTCACCTGATATCTCAGAAGAACAAAGTCCATCTGTACATGACACTGATGAGGCCAGTACTTTTATACGGTTGTGAAACTTGGGCAACATCAGCAATGACAGAAGATTCAATATGTGCATTTGAAAGAAAGGTATTTGTGAAGATCTATGGACCTGTCTACAATAACATGTAAGGTAAATGGGAAAGAAGAAAGAAATAAGACCTGTACCAGAGGTTTGGAAAGCCACACGTTGGACGAATATTGGGATAGAGGCGACTATAATGGTTTGGCTACATCTTACAAGAAGATGGATCCCTCCCTTAGCGAGTCCTCTACTCTCAACCCATGGGAAAACACCTGAGAGGACGCCCAAGAATGCGATGGAAGGATCGAGTGACAATGATCCTTCAACAAGTGGAATCGGTGGCAGTGGAGGATGATGCTAGAGACTGGGAAAGATGGAGTGCCATCTACAGCAAATACCTTCTCTCTTGTGGTTGACAGGCATTCCTTTTATTGGGGTTTTTTGTTTGTAAGTTTTTTTCGTATTGTTCTTCCGCTGTAGGCCTCAAAGGCCTGTGATAATGATGATCACATAGTGAAAACATGAAGTTTGAATTTTTTGATTTGATTCAAGAGTTTAAAAGGCCAGAAAAGAGGTACCACTGAGATTAATTAATGAAATTTCATGGTCATACAGTTCTCTCTTTACACCATGAACTGAATACCATAGATGGCCTGGGCGAAAGTGAAAAGAAATGTACAGGAGCAGAACATAAAAGGGGACATTTCTCTAGAGATGCTGCAAGAAGTGGCAGTGAAATTGCATCTATAAATGCAGCTGACTGGGAAACTTTCAAAGAATATACAATTAAAATAAAGGCTATGTTTTGGGAAAAAGATGAATTAATAAATGACTCCGTAGGTGAAATTATCATAAACTTGGGTGAGATGAACTCCAAAGATAACAATGATGAAGATGATGACAGCATGAACTCTTAAAATCAGATCTGGGCATTGCTTGCTGAATAACAAGCAACTAAAACCCAGAAGATCAGCAGCTACTGATACCATAGCGATACAAGTGAAAAATCTGACTGTTCTCGTTCTGGAAGTATCACTGTACTGAAAAGGCATGATGATTTGATAGATTTATGTCAGATGTGTGAAAACAAGGCAGTCACACAGTATTGATGCAATTACATTAACAAGACTTGTAGAATGGCACATACTATTCTAGTGCAAATATGTCATGACTTGCAGCACAGTCCTGTCATGCACATTCTCCTTTTATTTTCAGCTGCAGACAGTAGATGGTCATTTTGAGTACCACATCTGTATAACTTCTGTTTTTGTTGAAAACCAACTTTCTCGACAGGAGTTTATTCAACATGAGAGGGCCTATATCATCATAAATTGTCCTTTCCAGCAACTTATACTTCATGCTGTGCAGGGCAGATGGACAGTATCTGGTTGACATGTGTGACCTTGGCTAGAAGTTTAAGCTGTAGGTTACATACTGCCATGAAACTTGGGGCTGGGAATTATCTTCTGCAAAAATTCTGTATTATGACAAGCCTATACTTTCCAAATCTAAGGTTAGATCCTGGTAAACTGTGCTGTGGGATATAGTAAATTAGTGTGTCTCGGTAGCGCCCATTTAAAGGAAGTCAACATAGAACTTAAACCACACCTAATGTGTAATATCTGAGACAATAAAGTCTGAACCTGCCTATTGGCTCCCAGTACATTCGTGCACTCCAGATGCACTGGAATGATGCACTTGTCAGAGAATAGACAAAAATCCTTGGCTCGGAGTTCAACAAGTGTCCAAAAGTGTGAAAATCGACAGACTAGGTTCTGTGTTCCGTGCCAGAAAAATACTTGCCAGTAATTTTACTATCACCAAAACATGGAAAAAACGATTACAACAATCCTCTAGTAAAGGTGCCCCACAATCTCTCTTGTGTCAAAGAAAAATTTCGGGTTTCGGTTTGTACTGAAAAATATGGACCAGCCTCAACAGCATAAGAACAAAGGAAAGCAAATATGTTGATTTGTTACACCATTGGGGAAAGAGAACATCACTGGAATGACAATATGATGTCAATAGACAAAAGCATCTGCTACATTATAGCAAAATCCTTTATGATTCATTCTCTGGCCAGTGGCTTAATTCCTTCACAGTGACACAAGACAGTTTAATACATGAAAAATGTAACTGCTTGTTTATGACTCTTATCCTTCATGTCCTTTTGATTTTTTAATGTTATATATAGTTTTGTTTTTAATTTATTGTTTTATCTGTGTTTGTATGTAATCATGTGAGATTTGCTATGTTAGCTTCATGTTAACATTCATCATTCTCATGATAAATCTTAAAGATGTGGAACAAGTCATTTTACATCCTCAACACAAATTAAATAGTAAATATGACTGCATGCTTTACATTTAAAAGTTTGTTTTTTTAAATTCATGACATGTTGCAGTCCCTCCTTTTCATAGTACAGTGTGAGTTATATAGTAATTCCTACCTACCACCTTTTACACATTACAGTAATAGAAATTCTTTTATCGAATAGAAGAAGTTAAACTTTTTCAGTTCGTTTTTAAATTTTATTTTGCTGTCTGTCAGCCATTTTATATCATGTGGTAAGTGATCAACAATTTTAGTTCGAACATTGTACATCCCTTTTTGTGCTGCAGACCACCTTAATGTGGAGTAATGAATGCCATTTTTTCTTCTGATATTGTAATTATGTACATCATTGTTCCTTTTGAACTGCACTGGATTGTTTACAACAAACTTCATGAGGCAATAAATATACTGTGAAGTGATTGTCAAAATTCTCAACTACTTAGATGTTTACACGATGATTGTGGTTGAGCACCACACATTATTCATACAGCATGTTTTTGAGCAATGAAAACTTTCTTTCTTAAAGATGAATTACCCCAGAATGTTATTCCATAAGACATTGTTGAATGAAAATATGCAAAATACATCAAACTACTGGTTTTTCTCTCCCTGAGATTTACAATGATTCTAAGTACAAATGTCTCAGAATTAAATTGTTACAGAAGTTCCAAAATGTGCTTTTCCACTTTGAATTATCATTAACATTGACACTGAATATTTTTGAAGTTTCCACCCTTTTTATTATTTTCTCAACATGTGTTACACTTATCATTGGTGCAGTACCTCTGAAACTGAATATGTTGTGTACTTTTAAAATTCAGAGTGAGATCATTCACAGAAAACTAGGTAATGACAGTTTTAAGAACCTTGTTTACCATTTCATCTGTTGCTGTGTGTTTGCTTAGATTGATTACAGTACTAGTGTCATCCACAAAAATAACTACGTCTGCTTAATGTATATTAAATGGGATATTATTTACATGTATGAGGAACATTGTCAGACCTAAGATTTAGGCTCGGTGGAATCCCGTGAAACTCCACATGTGATTTTTTTCCCCAGTCAGAAGAACCTCCTCTGATGATGACATTGGTCGAATTATTAAGTACAACTTTCTGCATTCTTTGTGTTCGATATGACGTCTGCCATTGGTTGGCTATACCATCAGTTCAACAGAACCTCAGTTTATGTAAGAGAATACTGTGATTCATAGTCAAAAGCCACAGAAAATACCAACTAGTGCTATTTTGTTATTTAACACTTATAAAATTGGGTCAGTGAATGTGTAAATTGTATTCTGAGTAGAGCAACTCTTCTGAAATCCAAACTGTGGTTTACTGAGGCTGTTATTGTCACTCAGGTGGGATACTCTTCCAGAATACATCACCTTCTCAAAAATATTGGAAAATGACATCAGTGGTAGGCTGCATGCTAAATAAATAAAAAAAATGTGCCGGAGGCAACCCATTGATTTGTTCTGTTCTTGAAAGATGACTACTCTTTCTAAATGTGTATCATGATGGGCTTCATGTCTTATTCTAAATGTTGATCAAGCATCGTAAATCATTTTGTTGTGATACAAATGTTTCTTTTGGTATGTGCCCCAATTTAACTGTACTTATCTTGGCAAGATCGATGTCACACCTAATTGTATTGTGCACTTGCAGTCAGCAGCCCTTAATAGACCTATTACAACATGAGACTTTAGAGAAAAAATGAAAACTTGTTTCCCACTTCCTTTGGTAAAAGTGTGTGTGTGTGTGTGTGTGTAAAAATATTTTACATTTTTGTTAGTTTTAAATTATAATAGTCCTTAACCACACTACCACACTTGTCTTAATGAATTAATCAATGTAAATCTTGTTGCACATTGTTTGTTGGTTCTTAGACACATGTTCTGATTTGTTAAAGAAATTTAGTTTTCATTAAACCCCCATCTGTGGAATTAAATTTGCTCTATCCAAACTGATGCATGCCCATGGCTACAGTCGTGCAGTCTGCAAATCTTATCTGAGTTTTTGCTCACATTTTTTGCGGTACCTAATGAATAAATTAAAATCAGTATTAGCCAGTAACACCTTGTGGACATGCCAGAGGAGTAACTCAGCCATCTTTCAGAAAGGTATCTTTATTAGTGTGCCCGCAATCCATTCCATCAGCTTGAAATGCATTGATTTCAACTGACAGAATGGATTGCAGGCACACTAATAAAGATAGCTTCCTTAAATTTGGCTGAATGCCTGCAAGGAATAATGGACTTTTTTATTTTAATTGATTGATTATTTATTGCAAAAAATGTGACCAAAAACTCACGACAAATCTACATCTTTGTTTCAAATGTCCGTTATTTTATTATTTCGCCAAATTAAAAAAAAAAAAACTGTGCTATTGCTCCATGCGCAGTATCCTATAGATTTAAGTCTCCCATCCCTCCTCCCCTCTCCTGTAGATAAGAACTTCCATCATGGACACACATCTCATTTTGGACAGTGCAAATTTAGCTCCTATAATGGGGTGTTTAATGATGACTAAATTTCTTTAAACAATCAGAAAATGTTGTCTAAGAATCAATAAATAATGTGCAAAAAGCTTTACAGTGATTGCTTTATTAGTTTGCCCCCGCCCTCCCCCCCCCCCCCCCCCCCCCCAAAAAAAAAAGTTATTGTGAAACTCACATATATTATATGCTGACTGAGGAGTTTGGGCCCTTAAGCAGTTTTAGTATAGACACTAAAGAACAATATGTGAGACACCCACAAAACTGATCCATCATCATTTTCTTCTTTTTTTCCCAGAACTCTTGTAGTGAATGACATGTATCTAGGGAAAGTACTGACTAATAATTGTATCAATGTCAAGTGCAAAATGTGCCAAACATATGAGGAATGTGATATGCAAATGTAGACAGTGTTGGCATGGGAAGCATGTATTTTTTATAGTTGATGTGAATGTAACTCATTATCTCAATCTTGGGTTCTGTTAGTTTTTGTTGCTTTTTTTTCAAGCACTTGTTCTTTGCTGTAGATATTCCCGATTGGCCAGAAGCAGATTTAATGGAATTAATGAAACGAATGGAAAATAACATCCCCGCTAAGGATAATTTGCGTTATGATTCCCGAGCAGAGAAACTAAACTGGGATGAGGTATGTAAATTAGATTCTGTTTTTATAGAAACAAATTTACTTTGATATCACTGTTAATAACTCTTTTTAATTAATGAGTAGATAATTCGAACATTTTATTTTAGATTAGCTTTGGTAATTATTCTGCTGGCGAATGTAAGGAAGTGTGGTTTAAAATTCAGAAACGCCTAAGAAGGTTTCGAATTTTGAAGGAATTGTTGGAAGATGCAAAAACATGGGTTTCAAAACCATGGACACATTTTTATCGAAGCCAACGACAGGTAAAAAGAAAGTATTCCTTACTCTTATCAGCCAGTGCTATGATCTTTATAACTGCAACCAATTCATTTACTGTTTTTGTTAACAGAATCGCCACCCAGACTTGCCTCGAAGACCTCTGTCGACGTATATGCTTTTCTATTTAGAAAAAAAAGACAAAGTTGCAAAAGATAACCCTGGCCTTGAAATGGTGTGTTTAATGCTAGGACCTTATGCTTTGCTTTTACAGAGTTTGCAATGAAAGTATTAGCTATGCTAATGGTTTTTTTGCTTTCAGACAAATGTTTCTAAATACATTGCTGAACTTTACAATAAGCTGCCAGCAAAGAAAAAGCAGAAATATATTGATATGGCGGCTGCCCAGAAGAAAGAATATGAAGAAAAAATGGAGCAGTTTTAGTAAGTATCATGTTTGTTAAAATTATATAAGTAATTGCAATGAATGTTAAACTGTGTGAAACTTGAGTTCCCCCCAGTGTGTAAAATGTTCAAATAACTCACGCAAATGCATGTTGCACTATTGACTTAGTGTGAGTCAGGTGAGTGACAATAATAATGAGGTGGCACCAAAGTCTATGGCCCTTGAGTCTTATGCAGGAAGCGTTTCCAAAGGGATTGGTTGCATTCTGCAAAAATATTATGTAAAATGTGTTTCTCAACCATCGTCTAAGATTATGACATTTAAAAGGTCCATGAAGGGTGATCTTCGTTTGTGTAATGAGTGTGTTAGTCATACTACATAGAGCCGTGGCGTGTCGTATATTGGTCAGACCATCAGGACCATGGAGGGATGGTGTACCAAGCAAAAGCATTATACACACTGACAGCTGCTCAGAAAATCTACTATTGCCAAACAGCTTGAAGGTGCTGGGATGTTTTTCCAGCTATTGGGATAGTGTTATTGAGAAAGCATTTTGAGACTAAAATGGCAAGTGACCTCATAAATAGAGACAGACGTTTTTGCTGAAAAACTGTTTGGGTTCCTGCTATCTCCTTGGTCAAACAGTAGAGGGACAGAGTTAATACTGTTTTACTTGTTAGTTATTAATATCACTTTCGGTAACTTGTGATGTTGGTAGACTTTGGTTATGTTGTAGAGATAGTGTGTGCGTCTATGCTGTAGAGCTAGTGTGTGTGTGTGTGTGTGTGTGTGTGTGTGTGTTTTACAGCATATGCTCTGGTACAAACATTTTAAATTTCATAGCACAGCACTCTCTAGTCACACTTACCACGAAGATGGCTTATTGAAATATCAGCGGTTGCCGAGGATGTCACTCGGCTGCATTCTTGTAAGGTACATAACACAGCAGTCCCAGTTAGGGTTTTGATGAGTGGAAGGTAAGAATTTAAGTAACTAACGCAACAAATATGCCAGAAGCTTTAAATACTAGTCACTTATTTTAGGTAACTGTCTGGACCTGTGTAGGAAAAATTTACTTGTCCGCATTGCATTACGTCCTGTACTATATGCTTATCTGTGTCCAAATGTTTGGGATACCTGCTCAGATTTCACTGTTTCGTCCCCTCCCTCCTCTTCTTATATTTGTGTTTTCTCATTGGCCTTTAAAATAAGACATTCCTCACTAAAGGGTGATGTGTATTTCTTTCATCCTTCATGCAATTGCTGCTCTCTTAGACACGGTGATCTTTTTTAGAAACACACTAAACAAATAGGAAGGGATCAAAAAGTCTCCGTTAAACGGTGTTGCCGCAGCATATGTGCAACATAGCACAACTCCAATACAGGTGTTCACTATGTGATCTAAAGTATCCGGACACCTGGGTGGAAATGACTTACAAGTTCGTGGGGCCGTCTATCGGTAATGCTGGAATTCAGTATGGTGTTGGCCCACCCTTACCCTTGATGACAGCTTCCACTCTCTCAGGCATACTTTCAATCAGGTGGTGGAAGGTTTCTTGGGGAATGGCAGCCCATTCTTCATGGAGTGCTACACTGAGGAGAGGTATCGATGTCGGTCAGTGAGGCCTGGCACAAAGTCGGCATTCCAAAACATCCCATAGGTGTTCTATAGGATTCAGATCAGGACCCTGTGCAGGCCAGTCCATTACAGGAATGTTATTGTCATGTAACCACTCCACCACAGGCCCTGCAGGCTCGATCTTGTTGAAAGATGCAATCACCATCCCTGAATTGCTCTTCAACAGTGAGAAGCAAGAAGGTGCTTAAAACATCAATGTAGGCCTGTGCTGTGACAGTGCCAGACAAAACTACAAGGGGTGCAAGCCCCCTCCATGACAAACAAGACCACACCATGACACCACCGCCTCTGAATTTGACTGTTGGCATTATACATACTGGCAGATGTCTTTCACCAGGCATTCGCCATATCTACACCCTGCCATCAGATCGCCACATTGTGTACCGTGATTCGCCACTCGACACAACGTTTTTTCTACTGTTCAATCGTCCAAGTTTACGCTCCTTACACTAAGCAACGCGTCATTTGGCGTTTACCAGCATCATGTGTGGCTTATGAGCAGCCGCTTGACCATGAAATCAAAGTTTTCTCACCTCCCGCAGTACTTGCAGTGGATCCTGATGCAGTTTGGAATTCCTGCATGATGGTCTGGATAGATGTCTGCGTATTACGCATTATGACCACCTTCAACTGTCAGTGGTCTCTGTCAGTCAACAGACAAGGTCAGCCTGAATGCTTTTGTACTGTTTATGTCCCTTCACTTTTCCATTTCACTATCACATTGGAAACAGTGGAATTGGGGATGCTTAGGAGTGTGGAAATCTCTCGTACAGACATATGACACAAGTGACACCCAATCACCTGACCACATTCAAAGTCTGTGAGTTCCGCAGAGCACCCCATTCTGCTCTCTCACAATGTCTAATGACTACTGAGGTTGCTGATATCGAGTACCTGGTAGTAGGTGGCAGCACAATACACCTAATATGAAAAACGCATGTTTTTGTCCGGGTACTTTTGATCACATATTATATAAGAACTGACACATAAGCAAGGTATTAGTGTGGTGTTCATATCTTTCCAATGTGCATGTCGTAAATGTTGAAACATGAACTATGGTAACATTGTTACCAAATGCTTCCAAAAAGGACCAAAATGCTGTTATTCTCTTTTTGGCTCCAAAAGACAAACACTGGTTGACATCCATTGGAGAATGAAGAATGTGCATTTATGAAGAATGTGCTGCTGCTTCATGACAAGACACATTTCAATTTTACAAATGTCATAAGACAGAAGTTACGCCATCAAAAGTGAGAGAGACGTAAGCACCCACCCTGTAGATCTCCTCCCATATGATTATCACGCCTCCAGCCCCTTGAAAAAGGTCTTGAAGGGTTGATGATTCCTATTGTACGAGAATGCACAGCAGGCAGTTATGGATTTCTTCATGTAGCAGGCCTTGGTACGTTACCAAATGGGTAGCTTCAACCTGGTGTTGCATTGGTTGGATGACATCTCAATGCTCACAATGATTTACCTGAGTGGCATACCGATTCTGGATTGCATGGCCTTCAAACGGGAACTTTTTGATCACCCCCTATATTCAATATGCGTTGATATGATGAAGCTCTCTAAAATCAGCTAGAATTTAAAGAAAATGCTTCAGATATTTAGCTGTCGGCAATATTATACACTTTTAGTGTAAAATGACATCAGTTGATGCAGAATGATTGTAATGCAAATCATAGGAAAGGACAAGGCTTTAAACATACAATTATTTGTAAGTGTCTCCAGGGTTTCGGCAGACAACCGCACAACAATTATGAGACATACAGAAATATGGCATGTATCAGTGGATACAGCATCTCTCCAAATTTCTATGTGTAATATGTGCCATGGTGTAGTTTGTGTGCTACTAGGGAGCAGGCAAGCCAGAACATGTAGACACATCATCTGCTCCACATTATCACATTGAATTAATTCATACCTGCATACACACAACCCAGTGAACGGACAACTGTTGTTGCACCTTCTGGGGCCACAGTAGCCGTGACTTCAATGAATTGCAAACACATATTGACATTTGCCTCATCACAAAAAGTGCCCACATTAAACTCCTGCAGTGTGAATTAAAAACTTGAAGAGATGCTCCATTCACTGATTGTGTTTATTCTCTGTTTATTTAGTAGTTCTCAGGCAGTCTTCTCCTAAAATCCTTGAGTACAAAATGAATAACCTAGTATATTTTCTTGAAAAGACATCGTTCTTTGAGGCGATCATTCATTGTTTTCTCATTTACAATATGTAGAGATTTATTTCACCAAATACATTCATGAATACTTCATCTTCTTCTATCTTCAGAAGCTAAAATTCTTGTTAATATAATAGTGCTTTGTGTATCTCATTTGCTATGTATCTCTATCAGGAAACAAATTTTTTTTTTTTCCAATTTTGAAATTTGAATCATAGTACGTGAACACTGTTTCATAGTGGTTTATATGTTGAATATAGTATCACAGTTAAGTTTCCCATAGACCGCTCAATAACATATAAAATACTGCTATTGTTAAAGCTTGTAAAATAAAATTTTTCTTGAAGTATAGCCATTTTACCAATAATTTAAATTTATTGTACAACATTTTTGTTTTGCATAGTGTACGAGGTGCTATCCAAAATTTTCGGGACTGGTGCTGCCATCTGTTGAAAATCTTACCTTTGGACTAATGGTCACCAGCACCCTCGAAGTAGTTCCCATCCGCACGTACACACCAGTCCTACTGCTTCTGCCACGGGTCAAACATTTTCTGGGAGTCGTGTTCTTTGAGGGTGTTTATCGCTGCCAGTGATGCTTCTTGAATTCTCTCTAGAGTGTCGAACCAATGGCCTTTCACCTTGAGTTTCAGTTTTGGGATAGTGCTAAGTCGCAAGGTGCCAAATCTGGCAAGTACGGTGGGTGGGGTACAACCACCATGTTGTTTTTTGCCAAAAAGGTCCTGGTGAGCAAGGACGTGTGACAGGGCGCATTGTTGTGATGCAGCAGCCAGTTCCCTTGACGCCAAAGTTCGGGCCATCGTTGCCGCACATTTTCACGGAGCCGTCGCCAAAACGTCACATTAGTACGTGGAATTCACTGTTTCGTTGCGTGGGACGAGTTCTTTGTGCACAATTCCCTTGGTATCAAAGAAAACGATGATCATGCTCTTCACTTTACTCTTCACCTGTCTCACTTGTTTGGGTCTTGGAGAGCCTGGGCTCTTCCACTGGGATGATTGTTGCTTTGTCTCTGGGTCATAACCATAAATCCAGCTCTTGTCACTGGTGATAACGCGAGACAAGAGGGTTGGATCATCAGATGCAGTCTGACGAAGGTCCGTGCACACTTCAACACGCTGTGCCTTCTGATCGGCAGTCAAGATCCATGGCACAAATTTTGCGGCGACACGATGCATGCCCAATTCATCAGTCAACATTCATTGATATGTCCCATAACCAATACCCACTTCATCTGCACGGTCTTGAATGGTTCAGCGTTGATCCACACGAACCAGTTGTTGAAGTTTGGCAACAATGTCTAGCATTGTGCGGCTTACGGGCCTTCCAGTGTAAACATCATTTTCGATGTCTGTACGGCCGGCCCTGAACCGAGCATGCCACTGAAACAAATGCATACAACTCATGCTCTGTCCCCCAAACACTTGTTGAATCATTGCAAGGGTCTCCGTAGCACTTTTCCTGAGATTTGCACAGAATTCGATACACACGCGCTGTTCTGTTCGCAGATCCATCGTAAAATCGCCACACACCAAACACAGAGTATTACGGAAATCAATGTGGACACACAACACGTCCTCCCAGCCGAATACCACTCCACACACTGACTCGTCAAATATGCAGCTCTCGCCACCTAGCGGTGCAAAGATCTACTACTTCTACTTTCCAGATGGCAGCACCAGTCCTGAAAATTTTGGATTCCACCTTGTATATGTATTGTTGTGTATCGTCTTTTCACTGAAGATGGATATGGCCAAAATGTGTGTGTGTGTGTGTGTGTGTGTGTGTGTGTGTGTGTGTTTCATCAATTTTTTCAGGTATTACTGTAATAAATATGTAGAATCTCCTATTTCTTTGCTTTCCTTTCATACCTCTCTTACTCCGCTATGTGTAATGACATCTATGTTTTAACATGTCCGCATGTAAGTTGCAGAACAGGAATGAAATTTTGCTTATACATATATGCAAAAAAAGTTTGAAATTATGAGTAGCACAAATCACCATCTATGAATTAAGTAGTGCCTGAACTTTTATGCAAAATTAAAATTGTAGAAACATAATGAAAACAATAATTACTACTCACCAACAGGCTCCAACAGCCAGGCACTGCGGTCATGTGTGTGTATGAGTTGCATTTGCATGCACGCACTGTGTGTGTGTGTGTGTGTTGTCTATTTTTGACAAGGGCCTTGTTGACTGAAAGCTAACTTTCCGACAGTCTTTTTGCTGTGCCTTTTTCCGACTCAGTATATCCACTATATTCATTATATTGTTACATTGCCTCCTGGATTTTCTGTTGTTTTAAATTAAAATTGTAGGTAGACTAAACCTAGGATAATTGTAGAATTGGCTGCACACATACCACATACTGCCATTAGGCACTGTAGCGTCACTAAAGTCTTCTAGAGTTTCGTTCACTAGCTACTGGCATTAAAACATTTGGTACCCTTGAAGATAAGCATTATTTAGCAATTCTCCCACTTAAATTCTTGCATGTTAGGTATACAGCACATTGAGAACATGTGAAGTAAATGGCTGTCTAAAGTGGCAGAATTTTTGTTCAAAACCCAAAGAACTGTTTCCTTACCCTGTCATTTTATTCATACTTTTAAATTAGTCCCTGTTGCTTATTTAATTAGTCTTGAAATATTCCTGCCCATCAATAACAGTTACAGTTGCTTTCAAATTTCCAGTTACAGTTACTTTCAAATTTCCAGTTACAGTTAATCAAATAAAATGTACACTTGATGAACCATTGGATAAAAGGTGCCATCAATATGGTATTTGTCACCTCCTTTTGCACCAAAGAAGGCAGCGACTTGTATTGGAATTTAATATACATGACACCTGATGTAACTTGGATCTGTACTTATCTACATCCATTCAAATAGCCCACACTTCTCTGAAACTGAGCCAGATGAATGGTAGTTAATGGGTTGATATAGACTGAGAGTGAGGTTCAGATCCCCAAATTGCTATTGGGGTTCGGGCATCAATAGTTCAGGTAAATGCCAAAATGGCTTCTTCATGTAGGCCATGGATGATATCCTGCCCCATTCTTGATCATCTGAGTTTATGTCCTTGTCTATAATGACTTTCAAGTTGGTGAGACATTAAACATGAAGCTCTCAGGGGCTCAGCATTCATTTGATGAGTACGGGTTTGGCGACCCCAGAGTTACTGAGCTGGGGACTGGTAAGCACCACCAGTCCTCTTGTCACCATAAGCCCTGAACAAGCTTCAGTGACCACTGTATGGTGCAGCAGTGGAGCATTGTGTGTCACAGGGAACAGGGATCTTGGTGTGATCACCCGGAACATGACGATTGTAAAAATGTCTATTAAAAAAAAAAACCTCAGTCTCAAGGTGTGCTGCACACTGATGAGTTGCAAGGCTATTGTGGAACAGTTGTTAATGGGCTGCATCTCAGTTGTATAAGTGGCCCTTTCTAGGTGCGCTTGTATTTCCCAAGCTGCTCGTGAGACTGAGATGGACCCCTTGAAATCTTCTTTTCCTCCTATTCCTCGTACCAGCAGAATGGGTCGGCCACCTTGGAAGTACCAACACCCAGTCGCACAAAAGACCTCGTGTGACCAACCCTCCAGATTCTGGAGTTGTTAAAAATAGTTTGAGATATAGTAACAGGATGCGTGCTGTAGGACAGAATGTGTTTTTGGCAGCTAAGAGATGAGAGGGAACCATTTGAGAAAGTCTCCCATTTTTACATTTAAAATGGTTTAGAAGGCATCTCAGGGAATTAAAATCAGTCAGGCGGCTATAAAATGGGACAGTATTGGTCAAAACCTCTAATTCCCAGCAGCAGAAAGTGAAGTGCCTTAGAGAGTATGCCATTGAAATAGAGGTCCACACTGCATTGAACAACAGCTAAAGTGTAGAGACATGCAAGGATCTGTTGGACATTCCCAAAGAAGAATGACTTTCAGCAGCACGAAACTTCCAGATCATGTTAAGGTAAGTTTCCTATGCCTCAGCGTGTGGCGTTAAGTCCCCAACCCAATGTGCTGTTTCAAATACCAGCTCTTTGGATGGTTGGGGTATAAGGGAGAAGCCACTTGTGGCAAATGTGGTAAGGCTGCCCATGAAGAAGTCACTTGTTGTTCTCTCTTGAAGTGTGTGAATAGCTGTGGGGCTTATCCTGTCTGGAACTGAGACTGCAGTGTATATCTTAACGAACAAAAGATATAACAAGCTTAAGACTGCAAAGTGCATTCCATGTAACTAGGCCAAAAATATGTATAAAGCCGTGCTGCTGCCAATGTTCGCCATGTTCCTTGCATCAGTTCTTAAACAGTCCATAAAGCTGATGCTGCTACACAAGCGGAGGCTTCTAGTGTCAGCAGTAGTCACCTGTGGTTGTCAATGCACTTGTGCTGCTGCAGTCATTTCAAAGCCTGTTCCTCTCACAAGAACATCAGAATAGTCCTTGGTTGTTGACATTGTGGAGCCCCCTGCCCCTCCAAGGATCGAGTCTTGTCCACCATCCATCACAATCACTACCACTTCTGTGGCTGTGAATCCAAAGCAAAGAATAGCCCACTGAGAGACACAGGGAGTACACAGTCCAATGATGTTGAGATCATCCTCTCTGATGTCTCTCTTGAATCTTCTTCAGAAGCGATGGACCTTGAAGTGTGGACTGGGTCACTCATCTCGCGCCAACACTGAGCCTGCACCCATTGCGGGCTGCCCTCCCCGGTAAAAACCCAGGATGAAAGTGCAACCCCCGAGATAGATGGCTCCCATACTACAGTGGAACATTAATGGGTTCAGAACACACATGGGGGAAATGAAATTCCCAGCACAGGAACGCCCCTGTGCTTGTGTTTTTTGCAGGAAATGCATTTTAATGCATCTAATGTACCTGTACTATAGGGCTTTACACCACACTTGGGTAGAAATGAAAACTCAAGCACAGGAATGCCTCCTGTGCTTGTGTTTGCAGGAAACACATTTTAAAGCATCTGATACTTTGTACTGTGGTGCTATATGCCTTATCACAAGGATGACCTGACTGGGGAAATGGCCAAAGGAGGCGTCACTTTGTTTATCAATATGCACACCACTCCTTTGCTCTCTGCCTGGCTATCGATCTGCAATCTATTGACATTGAAATTCATGTGTGTCATAGGATCACTGTTTGCTCACTGTATCTGCCTCTGCAAGATACAGTTGACTCAGAGGCATACACAGATCTTATGGAACAACTCCCTGGACCATTTCTCCTATTGGGAGACTTCAATGCCCACCATGTCTTGTGGGGCTCAACCTCTATGTGCCCCTGGGCTCAGGTTTTGGAGAGCCTCATGATGTCTCACAAGATGTGCATCCTCAATGCAGGTATTCCCACCCATTTCTCTGCTGCTACGGGGGTCATTCTGAGCCAACAACCTCTGTTTCTGCTCTCCAGCCCTCGTAGACTCTGTTCCATAGGAACCCATTGCCGACCTTCATTCCAGTGACCATTTCAGACCCTGCATTCACCTGCTGGATGGAGTGTTACCTGAAGAGAAGCCACCAAAATGGATGGTCAGTGGGACTATCTGAACACTGTTCAGCCAGCTGGCTGTGTATTAACATTGTGACAGTGTCCAGGAGTGGATAGACCACATTACACAAGTGATTCATCATGGCAGTGACTTCTCCATCCCAAAGTCCTCTGGTCATCTTAGGAGGCAACCTGTAGCTTGGTAGACCAATGAGTGCCACTCAGCAATCCGTGCCAGGCATGTGGTTCTTCAGAGCATTCACAGCATTTAAGGTCGCAAGAGCCAAGGCTCGATGTGTAATTAAGGAGAGCAAGAAAAGGTCATGGCAAGTGTTCGTGGATTCCATCAACCATTCAGTGTGTTCTGCCAAAGAATGAGAAGCCATCAGGAGGATTTATGATAAACACAGTTGTTAATCAATAGCAGCAGTGCTGAAGCAGGGGTGTCTCCAAACATCGCCCAGAGACAACGCTCAGGCACTGGCGGAGCATTTTTCATAAACTACTGTCAATGCAAGACAGGATCCAGTTTTTCGTCGCTACAGTGCAGCTGTAGAGAGGGGTAAGTTAGACTTCAATTCCATCAGTTCTGAGTCCTACAATTCCCCTTTCTCCATTTTGGAGGAATCGACCCTGTCTAAGGCTCGTGAAACTGGATCCACTCATGACCAAATCTGGTAGTACATGCTTCGACATTTGCCAGCATTGTCAAAGGAAATCATCCTTGAATGTGTTTATTTGATATGGCAAACAGGTCACTTCCCCAGCTCATGGGGCAATTATGATACCTCTCCTCAAACCAGGAAAGAATCACACGTCCTGGTAGTTACCGAAGTATCTTTATAATGACCTTGGAGCAAATGGTTAACTGTCTTCTGGTCTGGTTTCTAGAGACCAGGCAAGTCTTTAGCTGTTCTCGGTGTGGGTTCTGGAAATTTTGGTCCACTGTCAACAACCTGACTCTAGTAGAGGTGGCTGTTCAGCAGGCTTTCCTACGTAAACATCACTGTATCAGCATATTCTTTGATATCAGTAAGGTGTACGATACTACTTGGAGACACTGTATTTGCGAATGCAGCAGTGGAGCTTTTGTGGCCATCTCCCCATCTTCATGTGATCTTTCCTGTCTAAGCAGCTTTTTAGGTCCCCAGTTGGTGAAATGCCGTCAGACTGATTTGAGCAGGAGAATGGTGTCCCTTAGGGCATTGTTTTAAGTATTACCGTCTTTGCCGTAGACAGAGCGATAAACAGAATATTGTCTACAGTAAGTAATCCCATACAATGCTCCTTATTTGTGGATGATTTTGCTGTTTTTCTGTTCCTTCTCCAGTGTTGCAACAGCGATTCCTCAGTTACGAGTTAGAGTGAAGATTAGGGGAGTGAGTTGCAAAGACTCACTCCAACCCTCCCTCCCTCTCTCTCCCTCCCACTCCCTCCTGCTCTCCCTCCCTCCCCCCTCTCCCCCTATCTCTCTGAACAATTCTCAATTTTTAATTTACCTGACTTAATTATGATGGATACCAGTCTACATTTTAAAGACTCACTGAGGTTTCTGGGCCTCTCTTTTCTTTTTTTTTTTTTTTTTTTTTTTTTACTTCAAACTGTTGTGGTTACCACATTAAGATATCTGAAAACCAGAACCCAGAAGACACTGAATATCTTAAGGTGCCTTAGCCGTAGGTCTAGGGGAGCAGACAGGGCGCATCTGCTCCAGTTTTACAGGGCTTTAGTGCCTTCATGGCTAGATTGTGGGTGCATAGTGTATGAATTGAATTGGTGAGACCTTCTTGTTTGAAAATAATTGATGCTGTCCACCATGAGGGGATTCGGCTGCCCTTGGTGCTTATAGGACTAGCACCACACCCAGTCTCTGTTCTGAGGCTGGTGAGCTGCCACTTGCAGTTCAATGGCAACTCTTCATGGTGTATCAGGCATGTAAGTTCCATGCAGCCCGGAAGTCACCTGCAATTCATACTGTTGCTCGTCCACCTCTGGAATGTCTTTTCTCCAATTGTCCACAAGCAACAAGGCCGCTTGGGAGCTGCGTGCGGCATGTGCTGATGTCACTTGATGTGGAGAAAGTACAGCTCCAAATCCAGGATTTTAACCATATGCCACCCTGATTACTGCAAAAGCCCAGATTAATTTTAGATTTGGTGCAGTACAGGAAATATTGTTCTCCTGCATATGTTTTTAATATATTATTTTATGACATTTATGTGAGCACCTTAAACCCACAGCTCTCTTTACAGGTGAGTCAAAACAGGGCGACTGTTGGTTGCTCTATTGTTTCCCCTGATCATTTTCTCAAGATCAAATACATTGAGACTTTGATGTTTTAACACGGATTTATATGAGATCTTGCTGGCACTGGAACAGATGAGATGTTCCTAGGATGTTGCATTCCTTATATGTTCAGATTCTCTTATTGCCATTCACTCTCTCCAATATTTGTAGTCCAAAATAACCAGGATGCCCTCCTCCAACTACAACAGCTGTGGAAGATGTCTTTCTACTGGGTACCAGGGCAAATGGGTATTGAGGGGTATGAAAAGGCAGATGTAGCAGTCAAGGAGGCTCCTTGTGATTCTCAGTTATTTCTGTGTACCAACCCACTGCATGCTATCACCCTACTGTTGAAGGTGGAGAGTGAGGCGTTGATGGGAAGACGAGTGTCTGGAAGTGACAGATAATAAGCGGCATCTCATAAAGCCCAATACGCAGCTGTGGCATACCTCCTTTCAGCCACGAAGACAGATGGAGGTCCTCCTCATTTGTCTTCTCATAGGCCCCAGTCCTCTTATAGCTCAATGAATGTGGTGCAGCTTTCACAGTTTTGTGATGTGTCCAACTTGATTCCGAAAATTTTAGAGGGATGTTTTTAATGTGTTAGAGGGTGACTGGCTTATCCATGCTTTCTGTAAGTGGTCAGCCGATTACATTCGCTATGTCTTTCTTTTAACTCTTCTGTGGTTTTACATCTGTTTTCATCCCATGTGTAGGGCCTTCTACCCTTTCCCAGTTGTCTCCAGGCATATGAGATAGAGTGATTTTGTGGCTCAATGCAAGTGATGTGGGAGTGTGTGAATGAATGTCACTTTATAGGTTTCCTCCTCACTGTGTGCAACAATTTTAGTGATTTTATCCACATTCATTTGTTTTAATTAATGTTAGAGTGCTGATGACCTCGCCATCGAGCACCCATAAGCTACACACACACACACACACACACACACACACACACACACACACACACACATGCACGCACTAACTTCCTTGCTTCAACATCTGACAATGACTGGTTTGACCATGATTGAAGGTGGACACATTGGGGCATTAAACATAAACTCCCTTACTTCCACATCTCACAATGTCTGATTTGGACTGAAAGTGAACACACTATCAATAAGCTGTCACGTGTGTCCAGTAACTAGGCAAAAAAGACTTTAACACCACCAGGTATTTAATCAAACCAACTAGTTTAGTATGAATTGTGACAGCTTGCCATGATATGGAATGTGTCAATAGGTTTACAAACAGATCGTGTTCTCTGTGAAAACATGGATAAATGCTGTCCATTACATAAATGATTGTTTTTTAATCACAATATACGTGACCGACAGTAATCGCACCCAGTTAAAGACACTTGCAAAACTTTCTCACATGAAATGTTTGAAGTGCTGTTTTGCTTGTGTGTGGTTAAGTTGAAATCATAATTCTTACACTCACCACCAGTGCATTACATTTTATTTCACAAAAGGTAATATTGGTAGGCGACTCGCATCATTATTTTTATTACTATGTTGCGTCAACGACATTGCATCAACTGTTTCAAGTGGTCAATTTAGTGTTAATTCCTGTCGGCTACTAAATAGATTCTACAATAGATCGATAGGAAGAAGTGGACCATATCTGTGGCCTTCCATGTTCTCTGGACTTACATCCACAAAATTGTTAATTGCAGGAGCATTTGAATGTTCTTTTGTGTCAAACTTCAGTACAAGCTGCAGTCAGCTTTTGTGCCCAGGTTGTGAAACCATATGCAATACTCCTGGGTTACATGAATGTATCTGGGGTTCTCTGCAACTGTGGGTGAATGCATGTGTCATTGTTAACAAAAGGATTTTTGAACACGTTTTGTGCAAAGGAAAGCCTAGTAGGATCCCAGTGGCCGTGTGCGCGCGCGCGCACACAATGCTATTAGGTAATGTTCCTTTGTGTTTCACAAGACTGATGTGCTGTAAATAGTTGTAAGAAATGAGTTCCATATCCATATAACATATTTTTGTCTTATGTATGTGTCTATTATATTCTGAAAAATCTGTTACACCCTTTGTGTTGTGGGGTGTTTTGGCTCAGGCAATTTGTTGAATTATGGTCACTGTAACTACCATTTAAGTCTTCCATCACACTAGTCTGTATAAGGAGATACTTCAGTAGAAACTCCACATGTATTGATTCTGTGATTTTATTGCAGCCAGGAACACCCTGAACTTGTGCCAAAAGCTGTTGCTCTGAAGGAAGCAAAAGCAGCCAATGCAGCCTCCAATCCAGAACCAGGGCCTAAAAAGCTTCAGACTCCTTTCAAGGTATTCTTCGGTTATTTAGTAACTGATTTTTTTGTGTTTTGAATTTCATTTGTGTGAGAGCACTATTTTAAGCTGCAAGGCAACTCTAATGTTTGATCATACATTTGAGGAAACACCAAAGTATTCATTATGTTGGCACACATTTTATTATTCAGTTTAGTTTCACATGATTGTATTCTTATTTTTCTGTTGACTGCACATCTTCTTTTAGTGACTATCATTTTGGCTAACATTAGTGCGCCTCCTCCTCCCTTTTCGACTGATGAAAATACAAATGTTGTAAATGCCTTATCAGCTCCAGGCAGGTTTATAGTATACTGTCATGAAATTGTAAGATGTGATGTGCGGGTGAGTAGGATTTTGATCACTATCTTCTTTGCTAGTAATTTTCTTACATTCCACATTCTGCGATTATATAGGATATCTTCTGTATTTCTTCCATTGAAATGGTGACATGCCAACATCATTTGTTGTTGAAATTAGGAAGATGTCTTCATGACACGCAAGTTGTTAGTTTCTACCACTGATAGTTGCTCCTTTTCTTCTACAATCTTAATTACTGCCCTCAGGAAATATGCAGAGATTCATAAATAGCAACTAGTCATTGCCTGGTCATACAATGTGTCACATTCACAATCGATACAACATGAGATTAATGCTTTTGTTCAGCATAAATATGTTTCCTGAATAAGCATTTTCTTTCTCATGTTTCACTATTAAAGGAAAATATGACACCAAAGTGCTTATGCAGGCCGCTCTGAAGTTTGTCAGTTTTCCCACTTCACATGTTCCTTTTTTCTGCAACTGCCAATGAGAGATGAAATGGAGAAGACTCAATTCCAAACTGCTTTCTCATTGTGGGAAGCAATACAAACCACATATATAAAAATTCACGTTTTGTGTGCATTGCTGTGCAGTCAGCACATTACTACATGAATTACTTCCGATGATCGAAAAAGATTGAGTAAGGATGTACCTAACATAAAGTAGCTGGTAATAACATCGTCACAGACCCATATCATTCACATAAACTTTTTGTAGGATTTTTGGAACCTATACTATGTTCCAACATTATGAAATGACTTGAAGAAAGTGGTCTATTGGCACATAATCAACACAGATTCAGAAAATATCACTCTTGTGAAGCACAATTAGATCTTTGCTGACATGAAATAATGAGTGATATCAACATGTGATCTCATGTTTCTAGATTTTCAGGAGGGTTTGGACACTATTTCTCACAAGCAATTTCCAATCAAATTGTGTGCCTCCTGAGCATCATCTAAGTTGTCTGACTGATTCTGTGATTTCTTGTAGAAAGGTCACAGTTTGTAGTAATTGACAGAAAGTCATATAGTGAAACTGAAATGATATATGGGGTTCCCCAAGGAAGTGTTACAGGCCCTCTACTGTTCTCAATGTGTATAAAAAAAAAAAACTTAAGTGATAATCTCTCGCTCTATGATTGTTTGCAGATGATGCTCTTGTTTACCAGCAAATCAAAGTGAATTATAAACTGATTCAGATAAGATTATAGCATGTTTGGAAATGACAATTTACCCTAACAAGAAAATATTGAGGTCCTTCACATGAGTGCTAAAAAAATTCCATTACTTTTTTGCTACACAATAAAACATGCAGATTTAAAGGTTTTGGGTTCAACTAAATACCTAGGGATAACAATTATGAACAACTGATGTTCGAACCATCACAATCACATAGAAAATGCCGTGGAGAAGGTAAACAAAATACTGTGTTTTATTGGCAGAACACTTGGAAAAATGCAACAAATGTAGAAAAACTGCCTTCACAGTGCTTGTCTGTCCTCATCTGGAGTATAGCTCTGTGCTATGGAATCCCTACTGGATTGAAAAAGTTCACAGATGGGTAGATCATTTTGTATTACCATGAGAAAATGGGGGTGTCATGGATTGGAAAAAATAAGTGAGTTAGGTGGAAATCATAAAAACATTGAAATTTTTGCTGCAGAGCGACTTTTTTCACAAAATCGCAATTGTCAGATTCCTCCTTCAAATGCCAAAACATTTAGTTTACTGTCACCTACATAGAGAGAAATGACCATAGGGATAAAATGAGAGAAATAGGAGCACCCAAGGAAAGATGTAGATTTCATTTTTCCCATGTATCACCTGAGAGTGGAACAGTTGACAAAGAATTTGAAAGTAATTCAGTGGACACTCTGCCAAACACTCGAAGTGCAAATTGCAGATAGTCATGTAGCTGTAGCTGGCAATGGACAATTATTTTAGATTATTAAGAAAAAAAACAAATTATAGTGAAAATACATTAATTTGTTGTGAAGCGAAATTGCAACACATCATCTGGTTTCATATAGCTTCCATAATGAAAAGTTAAGCAACCTGTAGAAGTAAACTACCATCTGATTGTCCACAAGATGGTGCAGAAGTTTTACAAGGAAATAGATGCTTGACAATGTGTGATATGTATAGATTTCAATCTCTTAATAGACACTTGATAATTTTATCAGTTGTATTTTCTCACTCAAGGGTAGGTGTAATACGATTTAAAAATTGACTTCTTTCCACGTGTACACATTACTGCCTAAAATATTTTCATGGACTGATTTATTTGTTTTGTCATGGATCAGACCTAAAGATCAGCCCAAACCAAGGAGAGCAACTCTTCCCCACCACCACCACCACCACTACCACTGAATTACGCTATTGCTACAACATGTTTGGGTAAATACCACTTGCTACATGTTCACTATATTCACACTTGCTCATCTGAGTTCCACTCTATGAATCTACACCACAGACCAAAAACATTGTGCATTCATTCTGTGGCAGTGCCCTCTTTGTAGCAAAATCACCGTGAAGCATTTTATTGTCTTATGTCAGATTGGTCCATCAGTGACCTTTAAATCTGATCTGCAACAGAAATCCTTTTCAGAATTTGACATGTATGTCTGTTGATTGGTTTGTACAGTGCATTTGGAGTTTGATTTATGCCTTTGATCAATTTCTTTATCATGTCAGAGAGACAATTCATCAATAATTGGAACCTCTCAAAATTCTTGTTATCTTTGTTGATTCATCTGATATAAACACACCTCTGATGGAGATACATTATGCCTGCACTTCTATGCCCTCAGTGCGTGGCCTAATGACTAAGGCAGTGCCATTAAGTGGTGTGTCCCGAGACATTTGATCACATAATCACTCTATATATTTACTGGGAAAATGTGATAAAAATTGAAGTATGAACACAATGCAAGGAAAGAATTGCATATGGCCAAGTAAAAAATATTTAACAGTGGTCAACATGATTGATGATTCTCATTATATGTAACCAATCTGTGGTCTGTCCATCTGCCCTAGTTTGTATTGATTATCTATTTCCTGTTCCCCTCCAGTTTTCATTCTTTCTTTTGTGTTGTTAGTCTATTTTCCACATTTTGCTGACATCATTTTAGCTTTCCTGAATTTCCTTGTTAATCTTGTGGCTCTTCATCTCTCTTTTTTTTTTAATCGCTGAAATTTGCATCCTACTTCTGACAAACTGTTTCTTAATTGAGAAGATACTTGTCATTTGCATAACTGTCACTTATCCCATTCTCTGTGGTCCACCATTCATTTTAGCACTGCTCTCTCATGCTTGATGTAAGATTTGTCCTAGGTTTGTAAGTGTGTTTTATTTTTCTTTTAAAAAAGTCTTTTTACTTATGATAACAGGTTTCGTTTTCTATTCCTCAACTATGCATTTAAATGAAGTGGAGCATACTGTACACACCAAATATTGATAATTGTATTTGTATGTAGGTCCACATCCTCATTGTATTTCATAAAATAAAACAGTGTTTGTTGTAGGCTGTAAATTTATTTATTTATTTATTGTTGTGCTATTGGCCAATTTTGACTAAGGCATCATTATCAAGCACATATGTGGTAGCATTACGCACTGTGGTGCAGATGTGATGTGGAAATCAATTTGTCAGTCCATAATCAAGGCCACACTTCAGTGGTACCATTCTCTGTATCAAATACAATTGATAGAGCAGTAAAATAAGTGGAAGACCCGTGCATAGTAGAATGGGAGGGCAAGGTTAACATCTGTTCACTACAGAACCACGTTCTGTCATGTGAAAACTTCAGATAATACATTGGTTGCGTCAACATGAAAGATAAATTTAGAGCCTACAATAGACATTGTTTCCTTTAATGCACATGTACCATATTTTATGGACTATAAGATGCACTTTGGTCTTTGAAAAATTGCCTCCAAAATTGATGTGTGTTTTATCCTCAAAATTAATATAAAGAGGTCCAGTGTTTGATTTAAAATTCCCTCCAATCTTAAAAATGCCCGTATATTCTATACTGCGAGAAACGTATTTCTTGTCTGGCAACATTGGATTCAACTGGCAGCAGCAGTGCACTGATGCAACAAACATCAGTTGTGGGGACTCACAAGCTTGCTAACATTGTCTCCCTTCTGCCCCACCATAATAAACACAGAACACTGTCTAGCCTATGATGCATCATTGCAGTCTATGGTGCCAGTGAACTTGAATTGAAAGTGATTTGTGCTATCAGCAACACCACAATATTTTTGTTAGTAGCTAATTTTGTAAAGGAAAATAAAATAATTGGTATTCATATGATGTGGACTATAAATTGAAAGTAACAGCATATCCAGAAGAACATGGAAACAGAGCAGCTGAGTGACATTTCGGCCCTCCACCAGCAGAAAAAACCATTCATGGTTGGTGGGCTAGTAAAAAAAAAAATAAAAAAATAAAAATAAAAAATAAAACGAAGTGAGAAAGACTAAATGTGCAATTAGGGGAGAGAATGCAAAATGGTCAAAACTGGATGATGACGATTTTCAGGGATTTTACAGGTCTGTTTGACTTTATATGCTATGAACTTTTTTAGTCTGGCTTCGCAATCTAATAATAAAAATCGTAAAAATGTTGTTTAAAAAAATGCTAATAGATTAAAGCATGTCTTATAGTCAATAGCATCTTATAGTTCATAAAATATAGTATGTACAGCAAAGTTGAGGCTCATATCTGTACAACTGAACATTACAATGTCATTTTGATGCAGTATACTTTTCACTCTTGTTTCTCAGAAAGTGTACTCCGTGGCTTAAAAAAATAACTCTGCCCCCCCCCCTCCCCCCCCCTTGACACCATCACCACCACCACCCACTGTCGAGCACACACACACACACACACACACACACACACACACACACACACACACAAAACAAAATATTTTGCATTTTAGCTGGTTAATAGAGTTCAGTTGGTCTACTGGATTTTCTCATAATTGTGCCATTTGAAGGAGATCTGTTATTGTGCATAATTCATTTCTTTGGAGAAAGCATGCTATAAATCCAGTTAAATTGTTTACAAAACAAGTAATTAATTAGCATGATTTGCAATGTTATTTGCAGCTTTTCTGTAATGAGAAGTTGAACCAGCATAAAAATGATCCTGGCTTTGATAGAACAGCTGTACTGGAAAGCTGCAAAGAGCAATGGCGTGACATGTCAGAGAAGAAAAAGATTGTTTGGATTGATTGGGCACTTGAAGAAGAGGCGAAGTATCAGGTAACTATTCATCATGGCCTGCTTTGTATTATAAGCAACTTAAAAATGGATGTCTGAAATTGTAACTAACAGTTTCTTTGCAGAAATTAATTAAAGAGCTTTATGAGTAACAGACATTCTAGCCATTTACAAAATGACAGTGTGTTATTCTAGAGTGGAAGTCATTCCTTTACTTTTGCGGTAAGGAACTAGCATTGTAGAACAGCTACCGTATGTGTCATGACTCCCGCAAATGCTTATCAATGTACATGCTGGCATGTGTAGTATAAGCTGTCACCAGGTAGTCCTGATGCAAGTGTTCCGTGCACGCATGTACAGTCATGTCACAAGTGCACATGAACGCTTGGTACAGTCAGCTGCCCAAGGGAACAGTTCCAACATTCTTGATGTTCATAATCAGAGAAATACACAAAAGATCCTGCCTAGTGACTAATAGTGATCAGCTTTTGGCTGTAGCTTATAGATAGTCTCAAAATAACTCTTTTATTATTACCAGTCAAAGTACTTTTTGCTTATGTAGTGTAGTGTTTCATTATTTCTAAAGTGAGAAGTAAGACTAAAACAGTAGTTAATTTTAAGTAATAAAATTATTTTCACTTTCCTGGCATGAAGCATGGACCTTGCCATCCATGGAGTGTCTTGGGTGCCTCAGTAATACAGATACCCATACCACAGGTACAACCACAACGGAGGGGGATCCTGTTGAAAGGCCAGACAAATATGTGGTTACTGAAGAGGGCCAGCAGCCTTTTTCAGTAGTTGCAGGGGCAACAGTCTGGATGACGGACTGATCTGATCTAGTAACATGAGCCAAAATGGCATTATTGTGCTGGTACTGTGAATGGCTGAAAGCAAAGAAAATTATAAGTGTAATTTTTCCAAAGGACATGCAGCTCTACTGTATGGTTAAATGATGATTATGTCCTCTTGGGTAAAATGTTCCAGAGCTAAAATAATCAGATCTCCAGGTGGGGACTACTCAGGAGGATGTTGTCATTAGGAGAAATAAAACTGGCATTCTACGGATTGGAGTGAGGAATGTTAGATCCCTTAATCAGGCAGGTAGATTAGAAAATTTAAAAAGGTAGGTAGCAGGAGGAACAGGACTTCTGGTGAATACAAGGTTATAAATACAAAGTCAGATAATAGGGATAATGCAGTAGTGGGTTTAATAATGAATAAGAAAATAGAAATGCAGGTAAGCTTCTACGAACAGCATAGTGAATACATTATATTAGCCAAGATAGATGGAAAGCCCACATCTACCACAGTAGTACAAGTTTACATGCCAACTGGCTCTGCAGATGATGAAGAGACTCAAGAAATATATGACGAAGAAAAGAAATTATTCAGATGGTTAAAGAAGACAAAAATTTAAGATGATGATGGGAGACTGGAATTTGATAGTAGGAAAAGGAAGAGAAGGAAAAATAGTACTGCATTTACCCCAACTAAGCCGGACTCGAATTTAAGCCATACCCAAAAAATGAGAGTCAAAATCCAAGAGGGAAAGAAGTTGTAGGCAGCATTCAAAATTGAAACAAAGTTGATTCATTGTAATATGAGAGACAAATTAGATGGCATGGATGAAGATTCAGCTACAATAGCTGAGTTCAATTTGTAAGCTTAGCAGGCGAGCTTAAGCAAGTTTATTTTGTAGATAAATTTAGTCTTTAAAATATTTAAAATGACATAACTTGTCTGCACAGAACTTATAGTCATAAATAAATTAAAAATCAATACAAAAGTCAGGTTGTCATGCTTCATTTCTGACTGTATCACTATTCTGCTTAAGAATAATACAAATGTAAACATTACATGATATGTATATTCATCTGCATTTGTCGCTGTCTCACTCAAGTTTGTTAGGGGGACAGGATTTAAATGAGGTAACAGCTAACACGGAAGAATACAAGGCGTCATGTTTAGATTCCCCCCCATGAACCATGGACCTTGCCGTTGGTGGGGAGGCTTGCGTGCCTCAGCGATACAGATAGCCGTACCGTAGGTACAACCACAACGGAGGGGTATCTGTTGAGAGGCCAGACAAACGTGTGGTTCCTGAAGAGGGGCAGCAGCCTTTTCAGTAGTTGCAAGGGCAACAGTCTGGATGATTGACTGATCTGGCCTTGTAACAATAACCAAAACGGCCTTGCTGTGCTGGTACTGCGAACGGCTGAAAGCAAGGGGAAACTACGGCCGTAATTTTTCCCGAGGGCATGCAGCTTTACTGTATGATTAAATGATGATGGCGTCCTCTTGGGTAAAATATTCCGGAGGTAAAATAGTCCCCCATTCGGATCTCCGGGCGGGGACTACTCAAGAGGATATCGTTATCAGGAGAAAGAAAACTGGCGTTCTACGGATCGGAGCGTGGAATGTCAGGTCCCTTAATCGGGCAGGTAGGTTAGAAAATTTGAAAAGGGAAATGGATAGGTTAAAGTTAGATATAGTGGGAATTAGTGAAGTTCGGTGGCAGGAGGAACAAGACTTCTGGTCAGGTGACTACAGGGTTATAAACACAAAGTCAAATAGGGGTAATGCAGGAGTAGGTTTAATAATGAATAGGAAAATAGGAGTGCGGGTAAGCTACTACAAACAGCATAGTGAACGCATTATTGTGGCCAAGATAGATACGAAGCCCACACCTACTACGGTAGTACAAGTTTATATGCCAACCAGCTCTGCAGATGACGAAGAAATTGAAGAAATGTATGATGAAATAAAAGAAATTATTCAGATTGTGAAGGGAGACGAAAATTTAATAGTTATGGGTGACTGGAATTCGAGTGTAGGAAAAGGGAGAGAAGGAAACATAGTAGGTGAATATGGATTGGGGCTAAGAAATGAAAGAGGAAGCCGCCTGGTAGAATTTTGCACAGAGCACAATTTAATCATAGCTAACACTTGGTTTAAGAATCATGATAGAAGGTTGTATACATGGAAGAACCCTGGAGATACTAAAAGGTATCAGATTGATTATATAATGGTAAGACAGAGATTTAGGAACAAGGTTTTAAATTGTAAGACATTTCCAGGGGCAGATGTGGACTCTGACCACAATCTATTGGTTATGACCTGTAGATTAAAACTGAAGAAACTGCAAAAAGGTGGGAATTTAAGGAGATGGGACCTGGATAAACTGAAAGAACCAGAGGTTGTACAGAGTTTCAGGGAGAGCATAAGGGAACAATTGACAGGAATGGGGGAAAGAAATACAGTAGAAGAAGAATGGGTAGCTTTGAGGGATGAAGTAGTGAAGGCAGCAGAGGATCAAGTAGGTAAAAAGACGAGGGCTAGTAGAAATCCTTGGGTAACAGAAGAAATATTGAATTTAATTGATGAAAGGAGAAAATATAAAAATGCAGTAAATGAAGCAGGCAAAAAGGAATACAAACGTCTCAAAAATGAGATCGACAGGAAGTGCAAAATGGCTAAGCAGGGATGGCTAGAGGACAAATGTAAGGATGTAGAGGCTTATCTTACTAGGGGTAAGATAGATACTGCCTACAGGAAAATTAAAGAGACCTTTGGAGATAAGAGAACCACTTGTATGAACATCAAGAGCTCAGATGGAAACCCAGTTCTAAGCAAAGAAGGGAAAGCAGAAAGGTGGAAGGAGTATGTAGAGGGTCTATACAAGGGCGATGTACTGGAGGACAATATTATGGAAATGGAAGAGGATGTAGATGAAGATGAAATGGGAGATACAATACTGTGTGAAGAGTTTGACAGAGCACTGAAAGACCTGAGTCGAAACAAGGCCCCCGGAGTAGACAACATTCCATTGGAACTACTGACGGCCTTGGGAGAGCCAGTCCTGACAAAACTCTACCATCTGGTGAGCAAGATGTATGAAACAGGCGAAATACCCTCAGACTTCAAGAAGAATATAATAATTCCAATCCCAAAGAAAGCAGGTGTTGACAGATGTGAGAATTACCGAACAATCAGTTTAATAAGCCACAGCTGCAAAATACTAACACGAATTCTTTACAGACGAATGGAAAAACTGGTAGAAGCCGACCTCGGGGAAGATCAGTTTGGATTCCGTAGAAATACTGGGACACGTGAGGCAATACTGACCTTACGACTTATCTTAGAAGAAAGATTAAGGAAAGGCAAACCTACGTTTCTAGCATTTGTAGACTTAGAGAAAGCTTTTGACAATGTTGACTGGAATACTCTCTTTCAAATTCTAAAGGTGGCGGGGGTAAAATACAGGGAGCGAAAGGCTATTTACAATTTGTACAGAAACCAGATGGCAGTTATAAGATTCGAGGGACAGGAAAGGGAAGCAGTGGTTGGGAAGGGAGTAAGACAGGGTTGTAGCCTCTCCCCGATGTTATTCAATCTGTATATTGAGCAAGCAGTAAAGGAAACAAAAGAAAAATTCGGAGTAGGTATTAAAATCCATGGAGAAGAAATAAAAACTTTGAGGTTCGCCGATGACATTGTAATTCTGTCAGAGACAGCAAAGGACTTGGAAGAGCAGTTGAATGGAATGGAGGGTGTCTTGAAGGGAGGATATAAGATGAACATCAACAAAAGCAAAACGAGGATAATGGAATGTAGTCGAATTAAGTCGGGTGATGTTGAGGGTATTAGATTAGGAAATGAGAAACTTAAAGTAGTAAAGGAGTTTTGCTATTTGGGGAGCAAAATAACTGATGATGGTCGAAGTAGAGAGGATATAAAATGTAGACTGGCAATGGCAAGGAAAGCGTTTCTGAAGAAGAGAAATTTGTTAACATCGAGTATAGATTTAAGTGTCAGGAAGTCTTTTCTGAAAGTATTTGTATGGAGTGTAGCCATGTATGGAAGTGAAACATGGACGATAAATAGTTTGGACAAGAAGAGAATAGAAGCTTTCGAAATGTGGTGCTACAGAAGAATGCTGAAGATTAGATGGGTAGATCACATAACTAATGAGGAGGTACTGAACAGGATTGGGGAGAAGAGGAGTTTGTGGCACAACTTGACCAGAAGAAGGGATCGGTTGGTAGGACATGTTCTGAGGCATCAAGGGATCACCAATTTAGTATTGGAGGGCAGCGTGGAGGGTAAAAATCGTAGGGGGAGACCAAGAGATGCATACACTAAGCAAATTCAGAAGGATGTAGGTTGCAGTAGGTACTGGGAGATGAAGAAGCTTGCACAGGATAGAGTAGCATGGAGAGCTGCATCAAACCAGTCTCAGGACTGAAGACCACAACAAACAACAAACAACATGTTTAGATTTCTATTATCCTTATGACGAAGAGAGTATGTGATACTGACAGTGTGTCATCCATGTTCATGTAAGTTGTGAACACAGGTTTGCCAATCAACTTTTCATAGTAGATTTGTAGTGGCAGTGCTGTAAAAATGGTGGTACCAAACCGACCTCAGCTGGTGCCTTAGGCAAACCTGCAGTGCAATTAGCACTTTTCTCCCCAAAGGAAATAACTTCCTTATTGAATTTGGCTTTATGATTTAAGCACTTCATTATGGTACACTAACACCAGCACTTAACAAAATAATATGTTATATGAAAAACTAACCACAGCTTACCAACTTGTGCAAGAATTGTAAAGCCGTGCATGTTGTTGGTATTTATGTAAAGAAATTTGTTACTGTGAATATTTCAAAGACTGCTGCATTCAAAGATCAGAAGGACTGAATTTCTGTATCCTTCATTGGAGGATATATTATGGCTCAGTGGTAGAAACTTTGGGGGGGGGGGGGGGGAAGTAGATTTATCTTCTAACATTTTTTATATATTTTTACTAGTGCAGAAATTTTGGTGCCATTATTTATCTTTGCATTTGCAAAGTGTGCCTGTCTAGCACTGATTCTATTTGATGGCAAAAGTTAGTTGTGGCAGTTCGTAGCACCATTTTTCAAATTTCTGTTTGCTGCACTTGATTCTAAGCAGCAAGCAATTTTTTGGATTCCAAAAACTAGAAAAAAAAGTGTGGCTTAGATTGGGCTATAAACCATGAATATGGACTGGGGAAAAGGAATGAGAGAGGAAGCCGCTTGGCAGAATTTTGCACAGAGCAAAGTTTAATCATTGCTTACACTTACTTTATTGTGAAAGAAGGCTATATACATTGAAGAGAACTGGAGGCACTGGAAAGTTTCAGATTGATTGTATATTGGTCAGACAGAGATTTAGGAACCAGATTTTAAATTGTAAGACATCTCCAGTGGTAGATGTGGACTCTGACCACAGTTTACTGGTTATGAGCTGTAGGTTTAAACTAAAGAAATTGGGGAACAGTAGGAAATTAAGGAATGGCACCTGTATAAGTTGAAAGAACAAAGGAGCATTAGGCAACAGTTGTAGAACAGGGGAAAGGAATACTGTAGAAAATGAATGGCTAGCTTTAAGAGGCGAAATATTGGAGGCAGCAGAGGACCATATAGGTAAAAAGATAAGGCCAAGTAGAAATTCTTGGATAATGCAAGACATGTTGAATTTAATCGATGAAAAGAGAACATTTAAAAATACAGTAAGTGAAGCAGGCGAAAGGCAATACAAATGTTTAAAAAATGAGATTGCTAGCAAGAGCAAAATGACTAAGCAGGAATGGCTCGAGGATAAATGTAAGGATTTAGAAGCATATTTCACTAGGGAAAAGATAGATACTGCCTACAGGAAAATTAAGAGAGACCTTTGGAGGAAAGAAAAGCAGCTCTATGAATGCTAAGAGCTCAGATGGTAAACCAGTACTATGCAAAGAAGGGAGAGCTGAAAGGCAGAAGCAGTATGTAGAGGGTCTATACAAGGGAGATGAACTTGAAAGTAATAGTATAGAAAGGGAAGTGGTCGTAGATGAAGATGAGATGGGAGATAGGATACTGTAAGAAGAATTTGACAAAGATCTAAGTTGAAACAAGACCCCAGCAGTAGACGATATTCTATCAGAACTAATAATAACCTTGGGAGAGCCAGCCATGACAAAACTATTCCATATCATGTGCAAGATGTATGAAACAGGCGAAATACCCTCAGATTCAAGAAGTATGTAGTAATTCCAATTCCAAAAAAAGCAATTGCTGACATGTGTAAAAATTACCAAACTATCAGTTTAATAAGTAATGGTTGCAAAATACTAACACAAACTACAGAATAGGAAAACTGGTAGAAGCCATTCAGGAAAGATCAGTTTGGATTCCGGAGAAATGTAGGAACGTGCAAGACAGTAATCTTAGAAGGCGGGTTGAGGAAAGGCAAACCTACATTTATAGCATCTGTAGACTTAGAGAAATCTTCTGACAATATTGACCGGAATACTCTCTTTAAAATTCATAAGGTAGCAAGGGTAAAATGCACAGAGCAAACAGCTATTTACATCTTGTACAGAAACCAGATAGCAGTCATAAGTGTTGAGAGGTAGGAAAGGGAGGCATTGGTTGAAAAGGGAGTTAGAGAGGGTTGTAGCCTATCCCAATGTTATTCAATGTGCATGTTGAACAAGCAGTAAATAAAACCAAAGAAAAATGTGGATTGAGAATTAAAGTTCAGGGAGAAGAAATAAAAAACTTTAAGCTTTGCTGATGACAGTGTATGTTTGTCAGAGACAGCAAAGGACTTGGAAAAACAGTTGAAGGAGGATATAAGATGAACCATCAGCATAACCAAATCAGGGATAATGGAACGTAGTCGAATGAAATCTGGCAAAGCTAAGGGAATTAGATTAGGAAATAAGACACTTAAAGTAGCAGAAGAGTTTTGCTATTTGTGCAGCAAAATAACTGATGATGGCCGAAGCAGAGACAATGTAAAATGTAGACTGGTAGTGGCAAAAAAGCATTTCTGAAGAAGAGAAATTTGTTAACATCGAATATAGATTTAAATGTTAGGACGTCTTTCCTGGAAGTATTTGTCTGGAATATAGCCTTGTATGGAAGTGAAACATGGACAATAAACAGAAATTAGAAGCTTTTGCAATGTGGTGCTAAAGAAGAATGTTGCACATTAGATGGATCGATCACTTAACTACTGAGGAGATACTGTATAGAATTGGGGAGAGACAATATTTGTGGCACCACTTGACTAAAAGAAGATATGTAGTCCATCCAGTGGCACAGTTGGGTGCAAATTGACACTGCTGTGGATACTGGTAGGACATGTTCTGTGACATCAAGGGATCACCTGTTTAGTATTGGAGTGTAGTATGGAAAAATCATAGAGGGAGACCAAGAGATGAATACAGTAAGCAGATTCAGAAGGATGTAGGTAGCAGCTCGCACCAAATACAGTAGCATGGAGAGGTGCATCAAACCAGTCTTCAGGCAACAACAACAAAATTATCTTTATGTTGTGAGCAAACTGTTTTACTTAACAACTGTTGTCTTTTCTGCAATGTTAGAATAGCTAATTGTGTACCGTGACAGTATAAGTTAAGTATTTTGCACTGGAAAAGGGAAAGGTGAGATTACTAACAGAATGCAAAAGATTAAGGATTTAAAATTGCAAGCAGAGAAGGAAAGACAAAGATAGCAACTGGAAAACAATGAAAAGTAAGAGGATGGGCAAGCACTTGAATACAGTTTTGAGAGATTTTGGTGAGTTGTAAGTAATAAGCTGTATTATGTTGGCTCATTATATTCCGTAATTTTCTGCTGATCATGCTATAGGTAAGTTTGTTAGAGCCTGCCATAAAACTAGCTCTGCTTTGTACTTTGTTTTATTAATTCAAGTGTGACATCAGCAGGCTGCTTCTTCATAACTTAAAGGCTGTGGTATGAAAGATTAAAGAGTCCTGTTTTTATATGATAGAGACTAAATTATTCATTACAGGTAAGATATTATACTTTATAATTACTCCATTTGTGTTTTATAATGTTACATGATGGCAGTATGTAAAGATAAAACCACACTCGTGTGAACCACTAGCATGTGCAGTAATTGGTTTATGGTTCATAGAAAAGTAAATGCAAGATTTTGGGCTCCAGTCTCTTTTAGGGCAGTAGCGTACACAATCTGCTGAAGAGAGACTACAAAATTGCTCAGTAGGAACTTGAAGAAATAGTGGAATATGACTACTCAAGTTAAGTACTAAAATGAGTTGTGGGCAATCACAGGTTAAAGTTTACAGCTAAATGTCATAAAATAACCTGCAAATGGAATGAATAGGTGATAACTATAAAGGTCAGTTTTGGTTGAACGTATCCTCACGGCATATTCTTTGTGATTCTAAGAGAGATTTTCACACATGAAATTCCCTCTTCCAGCTTTATTTCCACTGCAACATGCCCCTCAGTGAGAAGTATGAAAGTCACTAAGAAGCATAATCAAGGTTGAAGTTGCTGTTGTGTTCATCAGTGTAATAGGCAAAGAATTCTAGAACACATCAAACACTACAGCATGATTAAAACATAAATATATTTATTTGCAATATATATATATAGTATTAGGCACGCGTAACATTGTATCCTTGAGTCTCCTTGCAGTTCGTCTCTGTTCTGCTGTAACTGAATTACACTATTCACTAGCAGTCAGAGTAGCAATAGCATGTGCCATGTTGGTTAAGTGTCATTGCACTTTCTTCCATAAGTGTGGCATGATCTGGGAGTAGCCTGCGGATAATTGATGGTGGAGCTCTGAGTGTAGCAGCTTAAAAAGAAACACAGTCCAATCACAGTTACAGGCTGTGAAACAATGCAGATTTGGAGTCCCCTGGTGGTGGCTCCTGGCTGTGTGTGGCAAACCATTTATAACAGCTACTTGTCATATTCAGTGTAAATGTCTCTTCTGTAGAGATACAATTGGCACATGACATACTGTGCATGGTCACCCACAGACACAATCGATATCACATTCCTCCCCTCCAAAATTGCACATCGTTGTCACTAGTGTTGGAGGTCCGTGCCATTGTATTGCAGGTGATGTTGGCTGTCGTGTGATGGCAGATGGCACCAACCAACTTGTGTCCTGACGTTTGTCTCCACACTGTTGGAACATCTGCCAAAGAAACCAGAGGTAGGAAGTCCATCCAGTGGTACAGGTGGGTGCACATTGGCACTGCTGTGGATACTGAAGTCTTGATGTCCGTGACTGATGTTGTGTACGGTGACAGATGCTGCAGCAGCAGAAGCTGCATTGGCAGGCAGGGATCGATCTCCATGCGCACGAATGTGTCAGGCAATGTCAAGGGCTGATTGGTGTGTGTGTGTGGGGGGGGGGGGGGGGGGGCAGCAGTCTGGGATTCAAGCAGCATTTCTGGAACGTGAAAATATATGGCAGGATCAGAATTATCACAATAACATACTGGATTTTGGTGCCATTGATGGGTGCCTATTTTGCTGTGAATGGTATAACAAGCTCGGTCAGTCGTCTGAGTGAAGATGCCAGATTCCCAGTTGTGAAGCTTGTTAAAGACGCAGTAGAAAAGGTAGTCCTTCATGTGGAACTTTATTATGAAGCCAGTGAAGTGTCATGAAAAGGCAAAGTGCTGAGAAACTGCGATGGCGACAGCAACAACAACAACGCATTTTCCTTCATTGGTGAAGCAACAAGTTTGGACATCTGAGCCTTGAATGTACAGATGAAATGTTCGGAGAGAACAATGTGGGTTTGGATATGACGAATCTCATTTTGTTTGCAGAGGTATCAAAAATCCAATGGAGAAAACTGCGGACCATTGTCCAAAACAGTTGTTCATGACAAACCTTCTGAACAATAGACATAAGTGAGAGCTTTTTTAGTGCTAGGGCTAGTTATCGAATTTATTGGAATGACAAATTGATATCTGCTGTGTACATCGATAATGATCAGACCTTGTGTGTTCCAGAAAGGATCAGCAAAATCAGTGTGGATGCATTGCCAAGGAGTGTCAGATCAAGGCCAATTGAAAAATTCCAGGTTTGGCTCTGCTTGATTATCTGTGCATGCATGGCAGTGGGCAGTAATCTGTTGTATCTGCTTGCCAAACCAGAGCCATGTACAATGCTGGCATGCTAGTTGCTTAGTTCTAATGATTCCCCAAAACATGTTGCAGCAATGATGTGGGAATCATGACTGGAGTCTGTTTATTAGGAGCATTCAGTAATACTACTTCCAGTCTTAAGAGAGATGTTGCAGCATTGTGCATAATGTAAGCACACTACTGCAATTGAAATTGATTTCAAATTATGAGGCCAACCCACAGAAATGTAATACCTTGGCAATTCTACTGATTGATCCTGTTCAGTAGCTTGTGTGATCCATCAACAATCAGTGGGAAAAGCTTGCCTGTTCAGTAGCTTGTGTGATCCATCAACAATCAGTGGGAAAAGCTTGCAGTGCTTGCAAACCATATTATCAATATCAACGTGAAGATGATAATCCTTAGATGCATCAAATTCTGCATTATTACCCACAGGTAAGCGAGGCAGTGTGACTGGTTTGTATGTTGTGCTGTAGGATGATAGGGAATTTTGTATTGGTGATTTGAAAGAAATAGGAACAACATTACAGTGTCTGTGCCCTGCAATCAGGCACACCTTTCTTCAGTTGAAAAAGAGTGGTCAGTGGCTTACGATCCATCATGAGAAAAATGTTTTTACCATGGAGATATTGATAAAATTTTGTGTCACCTTAGATGATGACTAAGGCTTCTTTCTCCAGCTAACTTGACTTGGACCATGATCAATGTCTTAAGCATGAATGCTATGTGACAACCAGTGTTTCCTACCTAAAGTGCCCCTGTTGCATGTTATGAAGTACCAACTGCAAGCATTACTTGTTTTTAGCAGATCAAAGTGGCTAGAGCATGGGTGACCAAACGATGCATTTTTTCAACTTTTGTAATGATTTTTCGCATTATCCAGTCCATTGAGAAGCAACATTTGTATGTGAAGATGATGCATAAGAGCAGCAATTTGCACTACATTCAGAATAAATTTGATATAGTAGGTCAGTTTGCCCGAAACTGCCTGTAGTTTTCACACATTTTTGTTGGCATATAGCCTCTAAATGCTTGGTAGAGGGACAAGTGCCTTGGGTGCTAATGAGATGTCCCAAATAATCTATTTCAGTATTGAAAAAGAAACCTTTTGTTAGTTACAATCAAGCTCTGCATAGTTTATAACTTGAGAAAGATATTCCAAATTGTTGAGTTGCTGTTCTAGTGTTTGTCCGGACAGAATTATGTCATCAAAATAATTTGAACATAATGGAACTTTTGATATCACTTATTCAGGAGCAGATGCATTTCTGAAGGGAGGGCACTGGTATTGATACAATCTGATGTGTGTATTGACCACTATAATTTTTTTCATTTCCTCACCCAGGGGAAGTTGAAGGTAAGCATTTGCTAAATCAGTTTTTAAAAAGAATTGTCTGACTGCAATATGATAAATAAGCTCCTTAATATGTAAAAGTGGGAAAAAAGTAATAACCATCTGAACACTAACTGTTGATTTAAAGTCAGCACATAGTCTGATGTCCACATTTGATTTTCTGGTGATAACCAGAGGAGATGCCCATCGACTGGAAGGAATAGATTTCAAGACACCAGCTCGTTCCAATCTGTTGAGTTCAGAAGCAGTTTCATCACAACTAGTGTGAGGTACCGGACGTGCACAGTAAAACTTTTGTTGAGCATTTTCTTTTAGCATAATGGGCACTTGGAAAATTTCTTGCATATCTCAACATGCACTTGAATAAATGTGCATATTTTTCACACAATTGTCTATTAATAACGTGGACATTGTCCCAAACATCTAAACCAAACAAATCGAATGTACCCATGCCAAAAATATTGGAAGCCGAGTACGATTGAACTGCTGTTAGTGTCGCTGATCCTGTCATATTTTGCTTGGAAAGTGCAATTAGTTGGTTCACCCTACCTACCCACATGTCATGCAATCTGTTATTTAGAACTTTACAGTAGCTAACAGTTTTTGTGGGAAAAACAGAATCCATGGTGACTCCTGTATACTGGTTAACAACTCATTTGAATAAAGACACGATTTTAATTTTCTGAACAAAGAACTTACATTTGAAACTTGCTGTGTAGAGCTGGAACAACATAATAATATTGTCTCAATATATAGGATTCCAGGTAGTGATGTGACTAAATTATTTTTAGAGAAATTCCAGTGTCTTCTACATAAACTCAGAAAAGAAAAGAGGAAAAAACTGTAATTTCTGCTGATTCTAACATAGATAAGGCAAGTGAACCGAGCTTGTCAACTAAGTTTATTGGCCTTAGACTAAATTTCACTGATTTCACTAGACTAAATGAGTGAACTGCGACTTGTACAGACAATATTTTAACAAATTATACATTTAATGACACTGCCAAATTCTCTTTAGACCTGGGTTCTCAGATCATTCTGATTTGTCTATTGAATTACTAATAATAAATAAAGAAAATGGAAGAAGATGTTTCCTGAAGAGACAGTTCAGTGAAGAAAACATGCACTTGCTCTGTTGCAGATTGAGCAAGGCAAATTGGTCATTACAACATGAAAGCTCATGTTCAGAAAATTTTAATAAGATTTTAAACAGCTTTTTACATGTTTCAGTGAAAGTTTTCCACCTATAGTCTGTCACAGAAAGACATGTAATAAACTAAAATGGATTATTCCTGCCATAATAATGTCTAGTAATAGAAAGAGACAGCTACATGTTGAGCTGAAATCCAATAACAGTCGCGAGTTCATTAACTATGTTAAATCATATAATAACATTTAATAAGGTTGTAAAAGCAGCAAAGGAAATGGCAAATACTAAATTTATCAGAAAGCACAGAAATAAATCTAAGACAGTATGGACAGTTATCAAATCTGAACTTGGAATAAACCCTAGCCACCAGGATATTTCTAAAATAAAGATACAAGACAAAATACCTGCAAATCCTGCTCAAATATCAGAAAACTTTTATAAAATTTTTATAAGTGTAGCAAAATCTGGTGTTGATGTAGATGAAAAAACTAAATTAAACCTAAAAAATAAAAATTCTGTGGTATGGGATGAAATACCTGCTAAAGACATCAAAGCAGCTTCCAATACAATGGCAGACCCATTCTCTGAAATAATTAACCAATCACTTGAAGAAGGCCACTTTTCAGATGTTACAAAGTATACGGAAGTGAAATCATCATTTAAGAAGGGCTCTATAGAAGATGTGGGGAAGTATCATCCAATTTCCCTACATCCTGTGTTTTCTAAAATATTTGAAATAATTATTTGCAATCCAGATTCAAAATTTATGTCACAAATTCAATATAATCTCAAAAATTTGGTTTCCAAAAACACAAAATGACAATTTATTCTAATAATGAATTCATAAATAAAGTTAGTTCCATCTTAGATAAATCACAAAAAGCTGCAGGGATCTCTGTGACTTATCCAAAGCATCGACTGTTTGAACAGCTCACTGTTATTATATAAAATGCAAAAATACAGAGTTATGTGCAGTGCCTTACAGTAGTGTAAGTCATATTTGACATAGAGACAGCAAAGGGTAGTCATAACATCAGACAAAGGAAAATACTCCTTGAAATGGAGAACTATCGCACAAGGGGTATCACAAGGATCAATTCTAGGCCCAATACTTTTTTCTTTATTACATAAATGGCTTACCCATAGACATAAAATAAAAATGCAGAAGAAATTCCCGAAAATGCCATGAAAACTCTAGAAAATCTACATGTGTGGTTACACATAAAAGGCCTATAACAAAATATTTCGAAAACACAGCTTATGCTGTTTAAGACAAAACAGTCTAAAATTAATGATATTCAAATTATACATGGAAGTCTGGAACTACACAAAGCAGAATGTGTTAAATTCTAAGGAATGCAGTTGGACAGAAATCTGTCATGGTTCTCACATATAGAATATTTAAAAAATAAGCTGAAGAACCTGGCCTAAGCTATGTCAATCTTAGCCAATGTCACTGCCATAGACACGAAAAAAGTAGTGTACCTTAGCTACTTTGAGGCAATAATGAGATATGGTATTGTCTTTTGAGGAAACACTAGCAATTTGACAAGAATATTAACTTTACAGAAAAAAATTATGAGGAACGTGTATAGTGCAAAGTCAAGAGAATCTTGTCAGCCTAAACATGCAAAGTGTTCCCTCACCGTATTTATTTTTATTATTATTATTATTATTATTATTATTATACATTTTTGCTCTTAAGGCAGTGATTAAAGTTGAATGTTACATGAATATTCAATTTTCCTCTTTTTTTGTGTTTTCTTCTTCCTTTTCTCTTCCCAAAACCTCTTCATTCTTTGACTTTGTTCGCATTTCCTTGGTTCTGTCCATATTTTCCCTGGTCACTTCCTTTCTTTTACTTCAAATTTTGTATTCATAATTTTGTTTCTGAATTTCTTTCTTTCATCTATCACATCTTTATTGATTTCTACATATTTTAGGTCTTCTTCTATTTCATGAAACCAGTTGGATTTTTTGATTGAGCTGTTGACTACATCAAACATCCTCTTTGTGAGTCTGGTGTTGTTCATTCTGTGTATGTGTCCAAAGAATGTTAATTGACATTTTCTGGTTATGTCTGTGTGTTCGTATAGTTCTTTGGTTGGTCTTTTCATCCATATACCATCTCTATGTACTGCTCCAAAAATTTTTTGAAGGATTTTACGTTCCATCTTTTCTGTCTCTGTTATGCCTGATGCCCCAATTGTGGTCATTTCTGATGCATAAAGGGTTTCTGGTAGTACAATTGTATTGTAGTTCCTGAGTTTCGTCTGTCTTGAGATGCTTCCTTTATTGCCTTTATTGTAGTTTGTCCATGTGAGTTTGTACGCTTCCTGAAGTTTTTATGTTCATTCTGTATTTGATGCCTTGTTGGATCCTCCTATTTGTATGTATTCTCCAAGGTACTTGAATTTTTCCACTCAGTTAACCAATCTGTATTGCGTGCATGACTTGTGTATTGTTGTACTTTCTTTCCACATACAGTGTTTTCTCGTATGATATCTGTAACCCCGTTTTAGCAGAGGGTTCATGTAAATATTCCAGGGTTTCTTGCGCTTCTTCTCTGTTGTTGCTGAGTATTGCCAAGTCATCTACAAATGCTAGGCATTTTATGATTGTCTTGTTTGCATGTGTTTTTCCTAATTGAATTTCTTTCACTTTTTCTTCCCACTGGTTGATAATTTTGTCCAGGACTGTGTTGAATAGAAGTGATGAGAGACCACCTCCTTGTCTGACCCCTGTATGTACCTCAAATGGCTCTGAGATCTCTACCATAAATTTTATTTTGGATATAGTGTCTGTGAGTGTCTGTTCTATCAGTGCTCTAGTTTTTCTGTCTAATCCATATTCTTCTAGTGTGTCAAAGATAGTCTGCCTGTCAGTGGAGTGATATGCCTTGTGCTGTTCTCCTGTCTGACCTTCAAGAGTGTTCACAGGTTCCAAATTTGTTCAATATGGAATCTTCCCTTTCTGAATCCTGCCAGGTATTTACCTACCTTCGTAGTCACTTGTGGTTCCAGTCTGTTCAGTAACCCCTTGGACAGAATTTTGTAAGTGACCAGTAATAATGAGATCCCTCTGTAATTATTAGGGTCTGCTTCGTCTACCTTTTTGTGGAGTGATTGAATCAGTGCGCATTTCCATTCCTGTGGAATTTTCTGTGTGTTTCATTTTTCCAAGAGAATTTTGTTAATTCTTGTTTTAAAATTTTATTCTGTGAGTTTCCACATCTCGACCATAATGCGATCTTCCCCTGAGGCTCTGTTGTTCTGTAGTTGTTTTATAACCTCCTCTACTTCTGTGATTGCAGGCGGTTTCAAGTTGGATTTGGTAGTGTTTTTGTGAAGTGTAATTTTTCTTTGGGCTTCTCACAGTTGAGGAGTTTATCAAAGAATCCTTTAAGAATTTTGCAATTTTCTTTAGTGTTTGTTTCTAGAGATCCATTTGTTCTTCTGAAGCAGATATTTGGAGGCTCATAACCCGTTATATTTTCCCTGAATATTCTGTAGAAATTTCTCGTATTATGTTTCTTGAAGTCTTCCTTGATTTCATTTAGTCTAGTTTTGTCGTATTCCCTTTTAACTGCTCTAATATGTTTCGGGGATTGTTTTTGGACTTCAGGAAATCCTGCCATGTTTCTGTTGTTCTGTTCCTGCTAAACTTCTTTCATGCCATAACTCTTCGTTCAACTGCCTGAACCCAAGTTGCATTTCACCATCTATGTTTATGTTTCCTGGGGGACTGACACTCAACGCATTGCCTTCTGAATTGTCTTCACCAGGTCTGACCAATTCTCTGTTGAATTCTGATTAATTTCGTCAATAATTTTGTCTTTGTTTATCTTTACATATTCTGTATCCGGTCTTATAATTTTGTTCTGTGTTGTCTTTCTATTCCTTGGAATTTTTTACTTGTAGCAAGTGATGGTCGGACTCAAGGAATCCTTTGCAAGTTCTCACATTTAGAATTTCACTTGTATTTTTACTTGTTATAGCTATATGGCCTATTTGGAATTCTCCCCATATGTTTTTGGGCATTTTCACATTGTGTGTTTTCTTCTTGGTTTCTGAAATTCTGTCGACATAACTTTTAACTTAAAATTTTGACAGTACTTTATGAAATGCCGCCGCCCCCCCCCCCCCCCCCCCCCATTCTTGTTCGTGCATTTGTGTGCTGTATGTGGGCCTGTGATTTCCTTGCACTTCTTCTATTTGCGTAGTTGTGCATTGAAACGCCTAGTACAATTTTGACTTGTCTTTCTGGTATTTTGTTTGTCATTTCTTCCATGTTTCCCCAGAAGTCTCCAACTTCTTGTGGTCTCTTCCTGTTGTGATCTTTTGTAGGTGCATGTGCATTGATGATTGTGTACCTTTTGTTTCCTGATTTGAAGGTTATTGTGGAGATTCTTTCTGATACTGAACTGAAATCTGTGATGTTGTGTATGACAGCTTTATGTGCTGCAAATCCTGTGCCAAACATTTTTGGTGTTCCCTGCCTGACAGCAGGTTTCCTTTGTATGTCCTGTAGTTTTCTGTGTTGAAATGGTTCTTGTCAGAAAAATGCGGCTCTTGTATTGTGAGGATTTTGATGTGAAATTTTTCTAGTGCATCAGTAAGCTGTTTAAGTGTGCCTATCTTAACCAGTCTATTGGTGTTGAGTGTGCCAATAAAATGTTAGTTAAGAGGTTTTGAGAAGCTCCATCTCTTCTCTGTTTCATTACATTCCTGGTCCCCCAGAATCCGATGATCAGGAAAATCCAGTAAATTCGCTGGGGCCTGGGGTAGTGGGTATCTTTCTGGTTGTTCCATCATGATTTTTTTCAAGTTGAAAGTAGTTCTGGTGAGCTGTGTTGGAGGTCAGAGTTGTTAAAGACTTGATTGTTGAGATCAAGATGTATCTGTAGCAGCTGCACCAAATAGGTGCAGATCCTTTATTGTATGATTATATGATAGCGGAACAAACACTGGGAGCAGTTACGTCTGTAAAATATCTGGGAGTGTGCGTACGGAATGATTTGAGGTGGAATGATCATATAAAATTAATTGCTTGTAAGGTAGATGCCAGTTTGAGATTCATTGGGAGAGTCCTTAGAAAATGTAGTCCACTCGTCAACAAAGGAGGTGGCTTACACAACACTCGTTCGACCTATACTTGAGTGTTGCTCATCAGTGTGGGATCCGTACCAGGTCATGTTGACAGAGGAGATAGAGAAGATCCAAAGAAGTGCGGTTCGTTTCGTCACAGGGTTATTTGGTAAGTGTGATGCCGTTACGGAGATGTTTAGCAAACTCAAGGGCAGACTCTGCAAGAGAGGCACTCTGCATCGCGGTGTAGCTTGCTGTCCAGGTTTCGAGAGGGTGCGCTTCTGGATGAGGTATCGAATATATTGCTTCCCCGTACTTCTACCTCCCGAGGAGATCACGAATGTAAAATTAGAGAGATTCGAGCTTGCACGGAGGCTTTCCGGCAGTCGTTCTTCCCGCGAACCATACGCGACTGGAACAGCAAAGGGAGGTAATGACAGTGGCACGTAAAGTGCCCTCCGCCACACACCGTTGGGTGGCTTGCGGAGTATAAATGTAGATGTAGATGTAAGTGAACAGATGCTGACCACTAGCCACTGGATGCCAGAACAGACACCAATGGATTTAGGCTTGTGTTAGTATTTGGCCCGCCCTGTGTATTTCATGCCACCAGTACCACCTATATGGCTTTCCCCTATCCGCCACCTGGGGAGGCGCCCAATGGGGGATCTAACAATCCCACATGGGTGCATACTGTATTTATAGGAAATGATTCTTTTGACAAATAATAACCCAGAATTGTTTGCTCCAAATAACTTCTGGCATGGATATTAAACTAGAAACAAAGAAAGTTTCTTGCTTCCTACACATACACTCAGTCTTTTCTTGCAGACCCTACAATACCTGTATGTGTGGATGAAAATAGACAATAAGTTAAAAAAGACAAAGTTTCAAAAGATTGTAACTGGCTTAGTAAAAGGAAAATTGTATAGCACTCTGGTACAAAAAATGCTATTACACAATTGATAAAATTTTTTAACGATGATTTGACCATTTGAGAAGGATAAAAATTAATGGTATATATATTGAGATATTTTATAGTTCTAGTAAATGTTGTATTTCATGTTATATGATCTATTATAGTTATAAGCTTGACGAGTCTCCTGTACACTAAATCAATGATTTAATTTGTGTGTTATGAGACAATAAAATTCTGATTCTGATAAGCCTACAAGCATTAATGCTGAAATAAGGAGCAGCTCCATTGTGCATATCTTCTAGTGGAACAGGTATTCTCTTTTGAGTCCGTGTGGAAGAACTTCAGGCACTAACAAACAGTCACCAACAATTCCAGCCCAAGCATAGACAGAAACTGTTTGTTAGTGATTTAATGGCACACTTTTCATGAGGATTTGTCACAGTCCACACTCATTAATTTTGAATATTTACAGTCTGATCACACTGAAATGAAGGCTCATCTATAACAGCACATTTGCCCCAAAGTGAGGGTTGACACATTGTTGAATGAACAATTTATAGAAGTGTACCTGTACAAGAAAATCAGCTGCTGACAGTGCCTGCACACACTTTACGTGCTAGGGATACAGGAGGTTCTCAAGTAGCACTCTCCAGTCAGACATGTGGTCAACATCATTTCCTGCAACTGATTGTCTTATTCTGATACTAGGGTTGTCATCATTTGCACGAAGAATTTCCTCCTCTGGTTCAGGTGGCCTGAGTAATAGGGTTAAACATACCATGCCCCTGTGATGACGATCATTTGCTTCAGACAGGGTGCAGTCATTCTGGAAATGTCTCCTGGTACAAATATTAAATGCCACAGTAATTATCACCTGTTAATGCAAACAGCAAATAGGCATCTGTGAACTCTGCATGTTAGTACACTTCTGTTGCATTGTACCAGAAAATAGATCCCCGACGAACACAAGACAGTGGATGCTAAATATAGCACAGTTGTTGATGAGCACTAAACAGTTGATGCTAATGCTCAATGATGGTAGAACAATGAGGTTAGTCGCATGTCAACACAAACAGTGAAGTGAGTCACAAATCAGCATTACCTTCATTTCATTGGAACAAGAAACACTGGTGGTGAACCGAGGAATCACAACTTTCTATGCATTTTAACCAAATGCAAGCATGAGGATATTTTGAACATTTCATGAAAGAAAAGTTTCATATCCTGCTCGTAGGTTCTGTTTGTGTATGCTTTCCATGTTTAATGTGAGCTTCACTACCCGAGCCATTTGGATCCGTCCATTCACCACCAACATTTCCAAACTTTGTGCAGATGGGAGTATCCTTACAGTACATTCCCCACTCCCATTATTATCCTGGGCTCAACCTGCGGTAACATATCATCCCCACACCTTCCACCCAACAGTTTCCAATCTCTCTGTCCTATCATCTCCTCCCCATTCTTGTCTCCCACCCTGTATATTTGTCACCCTCTGCCAATGCACCTGCTTGTCATTCCCTGATCTTTTCATTTTGCACTCCTTTTTCCCCCCACCTCCCTGCTCCACAATCTCCTGATGCTATGCCTTTTTGCATTCTAGTCTCTGCACACTCTACCAGATAGCTTTCATCTCTTTCCCCACCCGTACACTACTATCCCTTCCCCTTCCCCACCCCCTCCAGACTGCTGCTTGCATCTCATTTGATAGTTGCGTTCCACCCAGAGATACTATAGCTGGTGGTCACGTGTGCATGCAGTGTGCTTACTTGTGTGTATGAATGACGTATGTCTTTCTTTTGCTGATGAAGGCTGTGGCTGAGAGCTTTGTGTAAGTGTCTTTTAATTATGCAACTTAACATGTCTTCTTTATGGTAAGTAGCAAGCTTTCCTTTCCTACATGGTTGACTAGAGGAGTAAAAAAATGAGCTCTAACATAAAAATGAAGCAGTTCAGAACCCATGTCCATATAACACATTTTATTTCACAATGTGTGAGGAATGTTCCTGAAAGTTTGGCCACACCTTTTTGTTTTTCCCTGTATGTGCGTTATTGAGCATACATAACTTTGTATCCTTGTGTTTCTCTGTAGTCCTTCTCTGCTCCACTAGTACTGGACAAAAATATTCACTAGCAGTCAGCATGGCAGTAGCATTGTGCTAGGTTTGTAAAGTATCACTACAGTGTCTTGTGTAAGCTCAGCTTCATCTGAGAGTAGTCTGAGGATAATTTGTGATGGAGCTCTGAGTGCGGGGGCTTAAAGGGTCACTCAATCCAGTCACAACTACAGTCGGTGAGGTTATGTGAATGCAGCATCCTCTGGTGCTGTGTGTAGCACCACCTTGCGGCATATGACAAGCCCTCTATAACAGTTGCTCATGGAGTCTGGTTTAAATGTCTCTTCTGCAGAGGTGCAAGAGGCATGCAATGAGCTGTGTGCAGTCAATAGACTCATTGTTGATACCATGGTTAATCTAACCCATCTACATATAATGGAATCATGTTGCCTGACTGCTTCAAATACACAATGGTCTGTTCTAAATCAAGAAGAAACATTAGAAAAAGAAGTTTGTAATTGATTAGTCGATAGGCAGAAGTTGAGAAGGGGAAGCTTGAGATTTTAGTTACCCTTTGTAAATGGAATATGTATATAGGTGATGGATGGAGTTTTACTCTCTCTATTTTGAGCTTCACAGTGCAGTACAACTGGCTCCATTAATAATTGTTCATTATAGTATCCTTTCTTCCCCTTCAATATGTAAGTGTTGCTGTTGTATACATAGTAAGTTAAGGAACGTTTCTTTGTTTTTGTAGGAAGAAATAAGAGCTTATGCTGCTGAAAATCCTGAATTTGTTCCACCACCTATAAAATCTGTGCTTACAAAGGAAGAGACTGCATTGAAAGAACGGTAAGCCTAGTACCTACTGACCAATAATAGTCATATTGCTACAGAATAAGAACTTTTTTTCACATTTGCTTATTGTTCAACATAGTTGTGTTCCCATTCATTTTGGATATACAAATGGGTCCACTAAATAAACCAAAGCAATGTTGGTTAGTGAGTTACCACATGGGAAATGATGACCTTAATCCTAATACTTAGCCAGTTGTAACAAATTTTTGTAACAAATGGTATCCTCATGGTCCAAATGACTGCTTTCTCAGTACTGAAGTATTACTGGTTGAAACAGTATTTCATTGTGTTGGTTGCATAATTTCTGTCTGATATTGTTGTAATGCTATGTGAGAACTCCAGTGCTGAGTGACAGGGCTCTGCTCAGGCCATAGGCATCTCTTACTGTTGATGATCCGTGTCCCTTGAACATGATGCAGAGCATGTATTTCAGGATGCAAAACGCTCACAGAAGAAGCCATCACATATTTTCATGTCAGCTAAGAAAACATTTCATTGAAGAACAGACTGAGATTGTGTGCTCTGAGTTACCATCCCATGATGACGTCACCCTTATTAGTGACAAATGTCTCCTTATTTAAACCTTCTACAGTGGGCTCTCAGGGCCACCCGTTTCCATCCCCCCTCCTGGTGGTTGGGGGCACATCTTCTTCTGTTGCTCTCAAAGCTTCCCCTTTGGGAGCACTGACCCCATCGATGACAGGGACATTACTCCCCTCCCTCCCAGCCAGAGAAGCAACAGCCTCCTCTGACTCCTCTCGCATGGAAGGGATTCCTTGGGAATCTCCGTTTCAAACTCTCCTCAAGTGCTAAAGCAAACACCAGCCAGTGGCTGAAGGAACTACTGGCTGCTGATCAGTGGTATTCATGGTCTTTATCTGTACCTGAAGCTCCTTCCCAGAAGCCCTCCGTGCAAGCCCCTAAAGAGCGGCAAGAGGGCAAACAGTCCAAGAAGAAGACTGTTCAGAAACTTGAGACTCTGCTGACCCCCACACTACCACTCCCTAATAGTTCCGCATTTGAGGACGAGGTGGAGAGTCTAGTGTCTCTTAAGGACCTAGATCTTGCCAACACTTCAGATGCAATGGTCCTGGATACTAGCACCCAACCACTGGCAGGAGGTGACCCTGAGGCGTAAACTGCCTCCTCGGTCCCTTCATGCCTTCTCAGAAAACTGACAGCGTAATCCTCGAGTGGAACTGCGGTACTTTTTTTCCCGCCTGTCTGAGTTATGCCAACTTTTAAGCACTACATCTGCCCTTCGCACTGCCCTTCAGGAAACCTGGTTTCCCCGCAATGCGGACTCCCGCCCTACATGGCTATCGCAGGTACTATAAAAACCATACTGACTGTAACAGAATGTCATGCGGAGTCTGTATTTATGTCCTTACCTCTGTCTATAGCAAACCTTTGCCTCTTCAAACAACTATAGAGGCTGTGGCTGTCAGGGGGAGGGAAACGTAAGAAATTACCATCTGTATCATCTACCTTCCTCCAAGTGGTGAAGTGCTGCGTCATGTATTGGTTGCACTAATTTCTGGGATATCTCCACCTTTTCTACTTCTGGGTGATTTTTAATGCCCATAACCCTTTGTTGCGTGAAATGAAGGTTACTGGCCATTGTAAAGATGTGGAGGATCTACTAACCCAACTCGACTTTGCTTCCTAAATACAGGTGCCCCCACTGATTTCAATGTGGCACATGTCACATACTTGGCCATTGATTGCTCAGTTTGCAGTCCTGGCCTTCTTCCGTGTATCCATACTCACAGCAACTTGTGTGATATGATCACTTTCCACTCTTCCTGTTCCTCTCCCAGCATCACTCACCTGGACGCTTGACCAGATGGGCTCTTACCAAGGTTGACTGGGACGCTTCCACCTCCACTACCACTGTTGAACCTCTGTTGCATGGCACCATTGATGAGGTGATCCAGTCCATCTCTACTGCCATTATTGCCGCAGCTGAATCGGCAATACCATGTTCCTCAGGTTGCCCCTGGTGGAAGACATAGCCTTGGTGGTCGCGGGAAATCGTTAAATCATTACAATCATTAGAAACTGTCCCTCTAACATCATAAGCCATCTGTGCGTGGAGCACCTCATTGCCTACAGATGACTCCGCACCCGGCTCCATCAGCTCATCAAAAAACAGAAGCATTAGTGTTGGGAACGATACATCTCCACCATTGAAACATGAACCTCTCCTTCCCAGGTTTGGACCAAGCTCAGACGCCTTTATGGATATCAGAGCTCTGCAGGTATGCCTTGAATTTCCATAGATGGAGCTGTATTTGCCGATCCAGACGTCATTGCAGAGCATCTTGTCAAACATTATGTTTGCACCTCTGTGTCTGAGAATTACTGTCCCACCTTTCATCTCCTAAAATAGCGGATCGGATGCAACGAGAACACCTGTATTTTGCTCCCCGCCACCCTGAGCCGTATAATGCTCCCTTCAGTGAGTGGGAATTTCCCAATATGCCTGATGAGTGTCCTGATAGAACCCCTGGACCAGACCACATCCATTCCCAAAGGATTAAACATCTTTCAGTGGATTATCAGTGCCACCTTTTTGCCATCTTCAACCGCATCTGGAGCGATGGCGAATTCCCGTTGCAGTGGTGGGAAAGTGTAATTGTCCCAGTGTTAAAGCCTGGTAAGAACCCCCTGGAAGTGGATAGCTGTCATCCTCACCAAGTTTTGTGCAAGGCGCTCAAACGTATGGTGAGCCAGTGGTTGTGTTGGCTCGTTGAGTCTCAAGGTCTTCTGGCCCCATCCCAGGGCGGTTTTCGATGAGGTCACTCCATCATTGACAACTTGGTCTATCTGGAGTCTGTCATCCGAACGGCCTTTTCCTGGTGTCAACACCTCATCGCTGTCTTTTTTGACATGACGAAAGCCTACGATGCCACATGGTGACACCACATCCTCGCTGCTCTGCACAAGTGGTGTCTCCAGTGCCCCCTCCCAATTTTTGTTCAGACTTTTTGTCGCTCTCCACTTTCAGAGTTTGAGTCAGTGGTTCATACAGTTCACCCCACATCCAAGAGAATGGGGTCCTAAAGAGCTCCGTCCTGAGCATCCCACTCTTTTTAATTGCCGTTAATGGACTCACACTAGCAGTGGTGTCCTCAGTATCTCCCTTCGTATATGCTGATGATTTTTGTATTTCCTTCTATTCATCTTCTATTGATGTGGCTAAATGTCGACTGCAGGGAGCCACACGAAAGGCACAGTTGTGAGCTTTCACTCACGTCTTTCAGTTTTCAGCCACCAAGACTTGCATCATGCACTTCTGTCATTGTCATACTTTCCACCCCCATCTGGAACTTTACCTCGATGACCAACTATTGAATGTAGTGGAGACTTACCGCTTTTTAGGACTAGTTTTTGATACTCGCTTAACTTGGCTTCCCCATCTTCGTCACCTCAAGGGAAAGTGCTGGTGGCATCTTAATATTATTCGGTGCATTAACCACACCGACTGGGGTGCTGATCGCCCTGCACTGCTGCACCACCTGTACAGATCCCTTGTGCAGTCCCGTCTTGGCTATGGGAGCCTGGTGTGTGGTTCAGCATCACCCTCAGTGTTGCAGCTGCTGGACCCTATACACCACTGCGCAGCATCACCCCCAGTGTTGCAGCTGCTGGACCCTATACACCACTGCGGAGTTCAGCTTGCGACAGGAGCTTTCCGAACCAGTCCAGTGAACAGCCTCCTAGTAGAAGCTGGTGTTTCTCCATTGCGGATTAGGTGACAGCATCTGCTTGCGAATTATATCAGCATCCAAACTGCTATCTTCTCTTCCCTAGCACATCAATCCGTCTCTCGCAACGGCGGCCCAGATGGGGATTCCAAGTGCACTCCATGTCCAGTTGCTTCTTACTGCACTCGACACTTTCCCTCTACCACCTGTCCTTCGGGTCCATTCACGAATGCCTCCATGGTGCATGCCTCAGCCTCAGCTTTGTCTGGACCTATCACAAGGCCCAAAAGTCTCAGTACCACCTGAGGCCCTCTGCCGGCAGCTTTTCTTTATTCTCTGCGAGTTCCAGGGCTCAGAAATAGTCTACACCGATAGCTCTATAGTAGATCGTCATGTTGGCTACACTTACACTCATGCTGGTCATACTGAACAGCGCTCCTTACCAGATGGCTGCAGTGTTTTCATGGCAGATTTGGTAGCCGTCTCTCACACTCTTGAGCATATTCGCTCCTGTGCAGGTGAGTCCTATTTCATCTGTAATGAATCCATTAGCAGCCTACAAGCTCTCGACCAGTGCTTCCCTCACCACCCTTTGGTAATGACTCTCCAGGAGTCTCTTTATGCCACCATAAACAGTGGACTTTCAGTGTCCTACATTTGGAATCCAGGAGATGTCTGGATCCCGGCAATGAACTTGCTGACAGACTTGTCAAAGAAGCTACCGGTCAACCAACTCCGGAGATCGGCCCACCAGAGACTTGTCTCTAGTCGGTCTTATGCAGCAAAGTTGTAGGATTTTGGATACTGAATGACGCACCCTCAATACACCAAATGAACAATGTGTTGTCAAGGAGACAACAAATGTATGGCAGTTATCCATGCAAGCCACTCGCAGGGACTCCTTTATCCTTTGCTGGTTCTGCATACTTGGCTGTCTCATAGTCACATCCTCTGTCGTGAGGATGCACCTCATGTCACTATGGTTCCCTCTTGACTGTCATCCACGTCTTGTTGGACTGCCCAATTTTAGCTGCTCTGTGGCAGACTCTTAACCTTCCCGGCACCGTGCCTACAGTGTTGAACGACAGTGCCTCAACAGCTGATATTGTTTTATTCGTGAGGGGAGCTTTTATTACACAGTGTAAGGGTGAGCATCTGACCTTCTCTCCCAGGCCTCCACCCTCCCTCCATTTTAACTCTTTCTCACCCTTTCTTTGCTTTTCGTTTGCCTTGGTGTGTGTCTTTTCCCTATCTATGTTCCTCTAGCTTTGTCTTCTAGTGTTTTGCAGAGTGACTGACTCATCCTTTTTAAATTTGTTATCAGCCAATGCAGGCCAACTGCTATATTATTTTAATGCCTTCCACTACTTTTTCATTTTAGTGTACATTTTCCCCTTTTGTTAGCTGCTTTCGTTTTCTTCTTTTGCTTTCCCTGACTCCTTTTGGGAGACCTGTTTGAATGTGGAAAAAGGGATTGATGGCCACGTAGTGTCCCGTTTACTCCCCACACCAACCAACCAACCAACCAACCAACCAACCAACCAACCTGACCTGGTTCCGTGCAACTTTTTCTTATTTTCACACATGAAAAGGGGTATGAAAGGACTTGATTTAACAACATTGATGAAGTCAAGAAAACAATGAGGGAGGAGCTGTGAGCCATTTCTAAAGATGACTGCAAAAAATGTTTCAAACAGTGGAACAGATGTATTAGTTGTAACGGAGAGGTTTTTTGAAGTGGATGATGTTGTTTTGTAAACAATTTGAAAACACATAGCTTTTAAAAATTAAATCTAGTTTTTTTATTTGTTTATTTTTATTCCCCCTTCCCTTCATACACAAACTATTGAGGCATATTAGTGTTGATGAGTTATTTGTTTCTATATTGTGTTCATGTGACTTTGGGGTTAATAGGGATATTTGGATGAGACGTATATATGCAGAATGCTTTTGATTCCTGTTCTTTCTCATTCAGCTTATTAGATGCTCTTATTATTTATTTCCCATATAGTATTGCCGGGAAACCAGAGAAACCGCCAACGTCTGGTTACAGTTTATTTTCACGTTTGATGCTTGTCAGCCCAGATATGAAGAAAGTACCACCAAAAGAGCGCATGTCACAGGTTTCTCGAATGTGGAAGAGTCTTACAAATGATCAGAAGAAAAAATATAAAGAACAAGTATTACATGTAAGTAAACTTCATTTTGACAGTATTCCTAAATTATATTATTTTTAATTGCTGTATTTTTGTAACTGATATCTTTTCAGCTGTTTATTTCTTCACACTTTTATTTAAAGAGAAAACCTTTTGTGCAGTTGATTGTTTCAAGAATAAAAAAACTGGAAATTATTTAATGGTGTTATTTGATTATGTATGGTTTGCCCCCAAAAATAGTTACAATAATTCTGGAAAAAATGATTTTAATGAAATCAAACTTAAGCGTAGTGGCTTACAAAATAGCTCCTTGTTGAGAGAGTATACATTGCATCTAACATGACCGTCACTCTCCATAACAATACTGGAAATCTTGCCACAGTCACTAGGAAATTGTGATTGTCTCAAAATGGCTTGGTTTCAGATCCTGTTTAATGTGATGACACACAAAGAATTTAATCAGGAGATATCTGAGCTTTAGGTTGTAGGAAAGATTTGGGTATGCTTGATTTCCAGCCAGACACCTATGACAATCAAATACCTGAGTTTGGAATACTCCATTTAGGCGTAATTGTAAAGAGTCGCTGACTTCAGAACAATTTTGACCTTAGTTCACAAAGTGAACTCAGTTCAGGAATCCATTCTGATGTGTAAACTAAACTTGGATCAATTGAATGAGGTTCAGTGTGGATCTACATTAGCACAAAACACACTTAGCAGCACCACTAGAATCAGCTATTGACACAATGCGCTTTGACCGCAAGTATTAATTGCACATCATAGACACACATTATTATTTTCAAAGGTGTCATGTTGTAAAGATTGAGGAAAATAAGAAGGAAAAGATGTGTTCTTCAGACTTCTCCAAAGCTGAAAAAGAATTATTGCTTGAAATCATATTGGGTCAATATAATGACCCAATAGGAGACAGCAAAACTGATAAAGTTACCACAACCGACAAAGAAAAGGTGTGGGAAGAAGGTGCTGTTGACTTAAATTAACTGAACATAGGGACAAACTGTGACTGGGAAAATCTGACTGTGTTGTCTACACTACTATATAAAGGCAAGTCATTGTTTAACATTGTTACCAAAAACCTCAAAAAGTTCTTAACCTATTTACTTCAAATATTCACATGCTCTGTACTGCACAACTGTGTTTTTGTTTTGTCTGTCATAATCAGTTTTAACTACGATAGCAGGACATTTAAACCATTACACAAATTGTTTCTAATGTATCCTTTCTTCTTATACACAATTTAAACAAGAATTGTGTACACAAAATCTTCTGTTTTATTGTCTTCCTCACAGTCAGTTATAACAGGAAACAAGGAAGTCATTTTTTATAGCTTATCAACACATGATTAGAATACTACTACAGAATATGAATTGTCTGAAAATCTGCAATGCTATGCAAAATGTTGTCATTGAAACAGTTGGAGAGGTCTCTCAAACCACCTTTGCCAATGATCCCAAGCAATTTACCCATTGATTTTAAGGAACTTTCATTCCTTATCAAGTTTTCATTTGCAATAATGGTAAACAAGACTCACATTCCGAGAGAGAGAGAGAGAGAGAGAGAGAGAGAGAGGGGGGGGGGGTGAACAGAGATGGGGGTAGAGAAGGAGATAAGAACACATAGCCAATTACTATACATATTTAGCAATTGTAGACCATTGCTGAGTTTGTTAGTAACAATATAAAGTAAAGAACCAAGAAAGCATTCACTCACCACAAGATGTAATTTAGGACACACTTATTTCATCCCTCTGTAATTACCTGTGCTCTGTAAACTCAAGCAAAACCAGTATCAAAACTTTTTGAGGTTGAAATGGATTATAGTGGAGGCAGTGATTTTCATAGGGCAATTGTTATGAAAAGTGGGCAGAAGGCAGTTGCAACCCTGAAGCCACAATTTATTCCTATTTCCAACCATTGTCATGACATCATCTTGTAGAAATATTCCCTATGATGACAATCCGAATCGTCATCCCAAAGTTATATATGTTGGATTGTATACATTTTATTATTCTCAGATTAAATTTTTGAAGAAGAGCTTGCTGCATAAAAGGTAGTTTATAATACAATCCATTATGTTCTTACTCATTTATTGTTCTGATACAAGTTTAAGTAACATTGAAGGTTGCAGTTTATTCATAACATTAGTAAACAAAGAGACAGGTGTAACTTCAATTGAAAATGTTGTTCCTCTCATTGGTGGTGATGACGATGAAAGAGAGAATATTAATGTTGAGCTGGTAAGAATGATAGTGTAAGATCACTCTGACAGATATACATTATGTGTTTTCAATTAAAAATAACCTCAATTACAGGAAAATATATAACATACAACACAGTTTTCTGCTATAGAATGTGTGGTGTCAGACTCACATCTTAGAAATAAAAAAAATTAAATTTTCTCAATGTGAAATACCAATTTCACTAAAGAAGATTAAAAGTACCTCCAGCACAGACATAGAATAAAAGTACAGTGCCTGCTCATGGAATGTGAAGTAAGAGACTTAGCACTAAAAGAAGATAGAAGAAATTAAAGAACTGCAGCAAGTGAAAAATAATGAGGTTTTTGAACGGACACTTTATAAGTTTATTTCATTTTTAACTGTTTTTGAATAAATGAATTGTTAATAAGTGCCGCCTTCACATTGCCTTGTGACTTGTATAAGCTGTATTTTCTGTAGGTGCAGAAATTTCTTTTTAGGGTGCTCTCTTAAAAAATACAGTGTTATCTGATTCAGGCTCCTTATCCAGCTCACTGACAGCAATGTTGTGCACAAATACTGTGACTATAATAATTGCTATGTGATTTAGTTTTATGCTGACAATGAGTCCTAAACTTAAACAACTCGGCATTTTGCACATTAACAAACTTAACCAAAGGCAAAGAAATAGTAAGAGGAAAAAAATTCCGAGAGTTGAATTGGGTTTGGAAATGAGATAACTGGACAGCATTTTGGAATGCAGCTCTGGAGCCACTGAAACCATTTTCAGTTGAACACTGGCTGGTTATTAAGTGATGTACATATTCCCCCCAAGAAACCATGGACCTTGACATTGGTGGGGAGGCTTGTGTGCCTCAGCGATACAGATGGCCGTACCGTAGGTGCAACCACAACGGAGGGGTATCTGTTGAGAGGCCAGACAAACATGTGGTTCCTGAAGAGGGGCAGCAGCCTTTTCAGTAGTTGTAGGGGCAACAGTCTGGATGATTGACTGATCTGGCCTTGTAACATTAACCAAAAGGGCCTTGCTGTGCTGGTACTGCGAACGGCAGAAAGCAAGGGGAAACTACAGCCGTAATTTTTCTTGAGGGCATGCAGCTGTACTGTATGGTTAAATGATGATGGCGTCCTCTTGGGTAAAATATTCCGGAGGTAAAATAGTCCCCCATTCGGATCTCCGGGCGGGGACTACTCAAGAGGATGTCGTTATCAGGAGAAAGAAAACTGGCGTTCTGCGGACCGGAGCGTGGAATGTCACATCCCTTAATGGGGTAGGTAGGTTAGAAAACTTAAAAAGGGAAATGGATAGGTTAAAGTTAGATATAGTGGGAATTAGTGAAGTTCGGTGGCAGGAGGAACAAGACTTTTGGTCAGGTGAATACAGGGTTATAAATACAAAATCAAATAGGGGTAATGCAGGAGTAGGTTTAATAATGAATAAAAAAATAGGAGTGCGGGTAAGCTACTACAAACAGCATAGTGAACGCATTATTGTGGCCAAGATAGACACAAAGCCCACACCTACTACAGTAGTACAAGTTTATATTCCAACTAGCTCTGCAGATGATGAAGAAATTGATGAAATGTATGATGAGATAAAAGAAATTATTCAGGTAGTGAAGGGAGACGAAAATTTAATAGTCATGGGTGATTGGAATTCGAGAGTAGGAAAAGGGAGAGAAGGAAACATAGTAGGTGAATATGGATTGGGGGAAAGAAATGAAAGAGGAGGCCCTCTGGTAGAATTTTGCACAGAGCATAACTTAATCATAGCTAACACTTGGTTCAAGAATCATAAAAGAAGGTTGTACACATGGAAGAATCCTGGAAATACTAGAAGGTATCAGATAGATTATATAATGGTAAGACAGAGATTTAGGAACCAGGTATTAAATTGTAAGACATTTCCAGGGGCAGATGTGGACTCTGACCACAATCTATTGGTTATGAGCTGTAGATTAAAACTGAAGAAACTGCAAAAAGGTGGGAATTTAAGGAGATGGGACCTGGACAAACTGATAAAACCAGAGGTTGTACAGAGTTTAAGGGAGAGCATAAGGGAACAATTGACAGAAATGAGCGGGAAAAATACAGTAGAAGAAGAATGGGTAGCTCTGAGGGATGAAGCAGTGAAGGCAGCAGAGGATCAAGCAGGTAAAAAGACGATGGCTAGTAGAAATCCTTGGGTAACAGAAGAAATATTGAATTTAATTGATGAAAGGAGAAAATATAAAAATGCAGTAGTAAATGAAGCAGGCAAAAAGGAATACAAACATCTCAAAAATGAGATCGGCAGGAAGTGCAAAATGGCTAAGCAGGGATGGCTAGAGGACAAATGTAAGGATGTAGAGGCTTATCTCGCTAGGGGTAAGATTGATACTGCCTACAGGGAAATTAGAGAGACCTTTGGAGAAAAGAGAACCACTTGTATGAATATCAAGAGCTCAGATGGAAACCCAGTTGTAAGCAAAGAAGGGAAAGCAGAAAGGTGGAAGGAGTATATACAGGGTCTATACAAGGGCGATCTACTTGAGGACAATATTCTGGAAATGGAAGAGAATGTAGATGAAGACGAAATGGGAGATATAATACTGTGTGAAGAGTTTGACAGAGCACTGAAAGACCTGAGTCGAAACAAGGCCCCGGGAGTAGACAACATTCCATTAGAACTACTGACGGCCTTGGGAGGACCAGTCCTGACAAAACTCTACCATCTGGTGAGCAAGATGTATGAGACAGGCGAAATACCCTCAGACTTGAAGAAGAATATAATAATTCCAATCTCAAAGAAAGCAGGTGTTTACAGATGTGAAAATTACCGAACTATCAGTTTAATAAGCCACAGCTGCAAAATACTAACGCGAATTCTTTACAGACGAATGGAAAAACTAGTAGAAGCCAACCTTGGGGAAGATAGTTTGGATTTCGTAAAAATATTGGAACACGTGAGGCAATACTGACCCTACGACTTATCTTAGAAAAAAGATTAAGGGAAGGCAAACCTACATTTCTAGCATTTGTAGACTTAGAGAAAGCTTTTGACAATGTTGATTGGAATACTCTCTTTCAAATTCTAAAGGTGGCAGGGGTAAAATACAGGGAGCGAAAGGCTATTTACAATTTGTACAGAAACCAGATGGCAGTTATAAGAGTCGAGGGACATGAAAGGGAAGCAGTGGTTGGGAAGGGAGTGAGACAGGGTTGTAGCCTCTCCCCGATGTTATTCAATCTGTGTATTGAGCAAGCAGTAATGGAAACAAAAGAAAAATTCGGAGTAGGTATTAAAATCCATGGAGAAGAAATAACAACTTTCAGGTTCGCCGATGACATTGTAATTCTGTCAGAGACAGCAAAGGACTTGGAAGAGCAGTTGAATGGAATGGACAGTGTCTTGAAAGGTGGGTATAAGATGAACATCAACAAAAGCAAAACGAGGATAATGGAATGTAGTCCAATTAAGTCGGGTGGTGCTGAGGGAATTAGATTAGGAAATGAGACACTTAAAGTAGTAAAGGAGTTTTGCTATTTGGGGAGCAAAATAACTGATGATGGTCGAAGTAGAGAGGATATAAAATGTCACTGGCAATGGCAAGGAAAGCGTTTCTGAAGAAGAGAAATTTGTTAACATTGAGTATAGATTTAAGTGTCAGGAAGTCGTTTCTGCAAGTATTTGTATGGAGTGTACCATGTATGGAAGTGAAACATGGACGATAAATAGTTGGGACAAGAAGAGAATAGAAGCTTTCGAAATGTGGTGCTGCAGAAGAATGCTGAAGATTAGATGGGTAGGTCACATAACTAATGAAGAGGTATTGAATAGAATTGGGGAGAAGAGGAGTTTGTGGCACAACTTGACGAGAAGAAGGGACCGGTTGGTAGGACATGTTCTGAGGCATCAAAGGATCACAAATTCAGCATTGGAGGGCAGCGTGGAGGGTAAAAATTGTAGAGGGAGACCAAGAGATGAATACATTAAGCAGATTCAGAAGGACGTTGGTTGCAGTAACTACTGGGAGATGAAGAAGCTTGCACAGGATAGAGTAGCATGGAGAGCTGCATCAAACCAGTCTCAGTACTGAAGACCACAACAACAAACAACAACATATTCTTACTACTATTTTCGTTCAGCAATGCATGTGCAGTTGTAGTATCATCTTAAACGTAAGTTTGGTACTTAAAAATTTTATATGACTCTGTAGTTACTACAATTAGAGTATAGAGAACATTTTGGAAGAGGGTTCAGTTGTTAGTAGTGCTATCAAAACCCATGTCGTTAACTGTTGACTGAAAATATTTCAGATTTTCCTTTCTTACTCTGCCCCTACAAGTCTGCAGGGTGGTTTTTCCACCAGGTACAAACTCTGGGGATTGATTGATTGGAGGCTACAGAACAAAATAGGTCTAATGAACTTATGTCCAGAAACACATTGTTTCCATGTTTGAGACAATTTATTCTGTCATACATTGTTACAAAGACTGTGGTATAGTAAGCACAGTGCCATGCAGTCATAGTTACAATACGTGTTGAAAATGGTTTCCGTGTGCCTCAAGGCATGCATGTACATGCCGTAGTATGTACTGTAATTGGATAGATAAAAAAATCTGCTCACCAAATGGTGGCGGAACACACACATAAAATGATTTGGCAAGCTTTCGGAGCCAGTGACTCCTTCTTCAGGCAGAAGTGTTGAAGTCCCAAGGAAGAGGGGTGAAAGAAAAGGACTGGAGAGATCTAGGAAAAGGGATAGATTTTGGAAAAGTCATCCAGAACTGTGGGTCAGGAGAGACTTGCCAGACGATATGAGAAGGAAAGACTGATTGTTGGGGGCTGCACCAGATGAGATTTGAATACCTGGGTGCTTAAAGATGGAAGACAGGGTAATATCAAGACAGAGATTACTGCTAAAACATTGTGTATGTGTTAATATGAGTGAAAAGCTAAGCACATTGTAGGTAACAGAGGTGGGAAGTGGACAGCAAAAAAAAAGCCAGGTAAGAAAATGAAAGATGTAGAAAACTAAAGCGGAGTGAAGAAAGTGGTAGTTACTGTGAAGAAATGCTGAGACAAAAGAAATTAATGTAAATTAAGGGCAGTTGGGAGATGAGAACAAAGGACATATTGTAGCAGTAGTTCCCACCTGCAGAGTTCTGAGAAACTGGTGTCTGGGGGAAGAATCCAGTTGGCATTGTGGTGAAACAGGCACCGAGGTTGTAATTGTCATGTTGTAGAGCATGCTCTGCAACAGGATATTGTGTGTTGCCAGTATACACCATCTGTGTATGCTCATTCATCCTAATTGATAATTTGGTGGTAGTCATGCTGATGTAAAAGACTGAACAGTGTTTACGTAACAGCTGGTATTGGGAGAAGGTATTCAGAGATTTCAGGAATTTTAATGGTGAGGCTGACCTCTTAAAACCCATAGAACCTCTGAATAGCTTCTCGCAATTAAATTTCATATGATCCTATTCTGAATCCCGTGTCACTTTTCTTTATGTTGATCTTGTCCTCACTGAAGGCCAACTACATACTTCTGTCCACATCAGACCTACTAACAAACAGCAGTACTTACATTTGGGCAGTTTCCATTCTTTCCATGTCAAACGTTCCCTCCCAGGCAGCCTTGACATTCGAGGGGAATGTATTTGTTTGGCTGCATACTATTTACAACAATACACCACCGTTCTCACCTCAGCCATCACTGCATGTGATTACCCCACCAGCCTAGTTCAAATTCAGATTTCCTGGGCCATCACATCCAATCCTGGTACTGCTGATCCTTCCAAAAAAACAACTTTGGAGCACACCACTGGTTGCTGAGTATTATCCTGGTCTGGAATGTATTAATCAGCTACTTCAACAAGGCCATGACTACCTAAAATCCCAATCTCAACAATATTCTTGTCAGACCCTATGCTCCTTCTGCACTGATCTCCCTACCCTATGACTCATACCTCTGTGGTCATCCCTGCTGGAAGACTTGCTCTATACATCCTCCAACTACCACCTATACCAGCCCTGTACCTGGTAAAACATATACTATCAAAGGGAGGTCCACCTGTGAAACGACACATCATATACCAGTTGTTGTGTAAACACCGCTTGTCCTTTTATGTCTTTGTGACTACCACCAAGTTATCCAGTTAGGATCAAAGGAAATAGGCAGAGGGTGTACACTGGCACAACATATTATCCTGTTGCAGAGCATGCTCTACGACATGACAATCGTGACCTCAGTGCCTGTTCCACAACATGCACCATCTTAATTCTTCACCCAGACACCAGTTTCTCATAACTTTGCAGCTGGGAACTAGTGCCACAACATGTCCTTGGCTCTTGCCGCCCACCTGGCCTTAATTTACATTAATTTCTTTTGTCTCACCATTTCTTCACAGTAACTACTCCTTTCTTCACTCTGTTTTAGTTTTCTACATCTTTCATTTTCTTACCTGTCTATTTTTTCCATCCCCATCCCATCTCTGCTGCATATAAAGCACTTAGCTTTTCATCCTTAGTAACTTGTAAACAATGTTTTAGCAGTTACCTCTGTCTTGAATATTACCCACCTTCCACCATTAAGCTCTCAGGTTCTCAAATCTCAATCTGGTGCAGTCCCCAACAATTAGTCTTTCTTTCTCATCCCATGCGGGTAAGTCTCCCCTGACCTGCGACTGTGGGTGACTTTTCCAAAGTCTACCCCTTTTCGTAGACTGCACCAGTCCTTTTCTTTCACCCCTCTTCCTTCCCCTTCAACTCTTCTGTGTGAAGAAGGAGCCACTGGCTCAGAAAGCTTGCCTAATTATAACCTTCTTTAATATGTGTGTTCTGTCGCCACTTGGCGAGTAGATTTTTTATCTATCCAATTACATTACAGCCACATAACCCTTCGAATCATCAATGTCAATCCTTCCAACAGGTGAGGCAAAGTCACACACAAAAAACGCCAATTGTCCCAGACCACACATTGCGATTGGACTGGTGCTGAATGGGGGATTCTGCATACTATCCTGTAGATGACTGTTATGATAGTTGAAGATACCACTGCGTGTAAAGGTGGCCTCATCTCTGAGTAGGGTGGATGGCACAAATCCTGGAATCCTGGTTGCCTGGTGAAGCAACAAGAGACAAAACTGCTCCCAATGTGGAAAGTCTGTTGCTAGTAATTCCTGCACACATTGTAAGCAATAAGGGTAGTAACAATTGTCATGGAAACTGTACCACACAGTCATCTGGCTTATCTTGTACTGGTGGGCCAACTGCCTTGTACTGACACTTCCACGGTGTTAATCGCATTTTTCTCCAAGTATGGTGTTTGAACATGTGGCGTACATCCTTCATGATTTCCTGCTTCCTGAAATGGCCCTGTCTCAGACAAACAGCAAAACATATTGCAGACATTGTATGCTGTGGTTGTCGGCAGGGATAGGTCTCCTGATACCGCCTTGCTGCCTGACGTCCGTTGCCATTTGCTATTCCATAAGTAAACACCTGCTGGCAGGTTCTCGATTTGAATACGGAACAATTGTGTACAAAACTGTATCACATCCACCACAAGGTGAGTCAGGAAGAGAAGTGAATCGATCACAGCTTCACCAATTACTACAGCAGGAGAGAGCACTAGGACATGATGTAGAGGAACAGTACCACCCTCTAGCAGGAAACCGTGCATACTGTAACTGTGGCCACATGTTGCAGTGCGTGGTAGACTGCAGTCTATGTGACAAAGTATGATTGAAGAAATGGTCTCTAGCATGGAAAGTTCATTAGACCTTTTTTGTTCTGTACCCTCTCATCGATCAATCCCTAGAGCTTGTTTATGGTGGAAAAAAATCACCATGCATAAAATGCTTTTAAACTAGCAACATTAATTGGGACTCATCTCCAGGAATAGTTATGCTATCCGTCTACATCTGCACCCATTCCTCACATCCCTTATACTTTCCAGACCATATTCAAGCCTCAGCAATGTGGGAGTGGTGTAATCACATGTTTACTTAACATTTCTTGTGTAAACAACAGCTGTGCTACTGATAAAATTCCCTCGAGTTTCCAGGATCATCAAATGGTTTAAAATCTACTAGCATTCATATGTTCACTTCTTTTTATTATTTATGTCTTCTCAGCTTATAATTGCTCAAAATAAGAGCGGTATTTTGCAGTGTCGCTAGACTGTAAACGTTTCCAGCTATGTCAGATATCATTGTGACATTACATAGTGTGCACTTAATTAACAGTTCTTTCACATGTAACTCGTTTTGTTGAATGTCTCCATTTAGTGATGTAGATGTCTTCTTGTCCACAGTCAAGAACATTATGCCTTGTCATTGAGTTTGATGCAATGTATTGTGCAGTGATGATTAACACTACTATCAGTGTTGGCAGGTAACACGCCATGGGAATAGCAACGTACCTGTCTAGAACCCTGTGAATATTAAAAAACAACTAACTTAGGTGAGCTGTATATATGACACATCTTTCTCCCAAAGCTACTGGTGTGCTGGTTGAGAAAGAAACCAGTTTCATTACTTTTGGCACAATCACCTGTTGCACTACATATCAAAGCTCCTCTGTTGTCTTGAATTGCTTCTGAACTGATATTTTAAGTTGCTGGGCTTGTTGGGTACCTCTATTGCCATCTAAATGAAATATGGTTTTGAAAAACGGTACTAAAAAGTAGTCATTCTGTGTATATGATGCTCTCCCACATTTTTTTGAGAACACACCATTTGTGTGCTGTCTGGAGGTACTAGTTACAGGCATGAGAAGACACAGGCACAGCATTGGGAAGCTATGGGGCAGGGGGATTGGGAGGGGAGAGGGGAGTGTAAAAGGAAAGACACAGTGAAGGAGAAAGATGGGCAGGTGTGTAGTCAGTGAGCATCATACAATGAGGACCATGGTATGTAAATGTGGAGGAAGTGATAGGACAGAGGGGGTGGAAACTGCTGGGTGGAGGGTGTGAGGACGATAAGTTACTATATGGTTGAGGCTGGGATAATTTCGAGAGCAGAAATGTGTTGTAAGGATAACTACCATAAGTGCATTTCATAAAAGCTGATGGTGGAAGGGAGGATCCCAGATGGCCTGAAGCAGCTGTTCAAATTGAACATGTCATGTTCAGCTGCATGTTGTGCCACAGGGTGTTATGCTAAGCTCTTGCCCGCAGTTTAATTGGTAGTCATACCAATATACTCATACAAAGCTGAGAAATGATTGCAGCAGAGCTGATGTATGACTTGGCTGCTTTCGAATGTGACCTGGCTTCTGATGGGGTAGGGTAAGTGTGTGACATGACTGTAATAGAAAGTGCTATGTGGATGGGTTGTGCAGATCTTACACCTGGTTCTTCCACAGAAATATGAACCCTATGACAAGGGGTTGGGATTGGGAGTGGCTTTTAGGAGGGGTGGATAGGATCTTGGGTGGGGTGTCCCTCGTTTCAGGGTATGGTGATAGATAATTAAAGCCCTGGTGAAGGATGTGGTTTAGATGTTCAAAGCCCTGGTGAAGGATGTGGTTCAGTTGTTCCTGTCTGGGATGGTATTGGGTGACAAAAGGGGGCAGTCCTTTGTAGCTTGTCCTTGGGAGTGTGTGAGAGGAAATGGCACAGGAGAACTATTTGCACACTAGGTGAGGGATAGTGCTTGTCTGTGAAGGCCTTAGTGAAACCGTCAGCATACTGGACAAGGGAATCCTTGTCATTGCAGGTACGCCATCTCCAGGTGGCCAGTTTGTATGGGAGGGATTCTTCGGCGTGGAAGGGATGGCAGCTGTCGAAATGCAAGTACTGTTGTTGTTGCTGGGTTAAATGTGGACATAAGTGTGGATGGAGCCATCAGAGAGAAAGAAGTTTATGTCTGGGAAGGTGGTATGTTGGATTGAGGAGGACCAGGTGAAGCGGGTGGGAGAGAATATTTTGATCTTTAGAAGGAATGAGGATAGATTGTCTTGGCCCTGAGTCCAGGTCATGAAGATACATCAGTGAACCTGAACCAGACTAAGAGTTTGGAATTTTTGGAGCCTATGGGGGTTTCCTCTAGATGACAAGCAAACGAGTTGGCATAGGACAGTGCCATGTGGGTTCCCATAGGTGTGCAGTGGATTTGTTTGTATAGCTTCACTTCAAAGGAGAAGTAATTGTGTGTTAGCATAAAGTTAGGAAGGTGTATAAGGAATGAGGTAGACGGTTTAACAACATTGGGAGAAGTAGTGCTCAGTAATGCCAAGGTCATGGGTGTCACGGATGTTGGTGTATAGGGAAGTGGCATCAACAGTGACAATTAGGGATCCGAGAGATAAAATGGTGGGGTTGGTGTAGAGTCAGTGAAGGAAGTGGTTGGTATCTTTGATGTGGGAGGGAGATTTAGGGCAGTTCGTAAGGTGTTGTTTCAGTGAGGGGCGAAATTCCTTCAGTGGAGGCACAATAATCATCTACAAAGGGGGCATCAAGGATTGTTGGGTTTGGGGATTTTGAGGAACATGTAGAAGATGAGTGTGCAGGGTGCCACAGAGGTGAGGAGGGAAATGGATTCAGAGAAGATGTTCTGGGAAGGGCCTAAGTGTTGGAGGTTATGTTGGACTTCTGCGATGGGGTCATTCTCTCTCTCCAGAGTTAATAGATGGAGGTGTCAGATAATTTGCAGAGGCTTCCGCCAGATTGTCATTCAGTGTGGCAGTTGCATTCTGGTCCGAGCTGCAAAAGATGGCAGTTGTGTGTGTGTGGGTTGTGTGTGTGTGGGTTGTGTGTGTGTGTGTGTGTGTGTGTGTGTGTGTCTTCTTTTCTGAAGAAGGCTTAGGCTGAAAGCTAAATGGGTCTTTTTATTGTGACTATCTGCAGCTCAACAAGTCATCTTACGGTAAATAGTAGTTTATATCTGTCCTAACACTGATGATATTTCAACCTGGAGTTTCAATTGTTTGATTTTGCTGGTTTAAGTGTTGCATTGATCTTGTTGTATACAGTCTTAAGAACTTTTCAAAACTGATTTTAATGACCTCTCTCTTGCACTTGATTTTCCACACTTACAAAAAGTTGCACTTGATTTTCTGGTCAATTTCAAGAAAATTCATTATTTGAAAATCATCAATGCTTGTAAATCACAGCATGTGAAGTTGAACCTGCGTGGACAGTATACCAATGTTTCTTATTCTCATATTCCTTTGCATCTGGTCTATCAGCTTTTGTGTGTTAACTTGGGTTGAAAATCATTAACATTGATTTGTGAGCTTCATCTCAATTGATCTGCAATTCTTTTCTTTTATTAAAGGGCAAAAACAGTAATTATTGATACATATGCAGGCACAGGCAACATGTTACCTATGTCTTGTTTAATTATCTGATGGTGAAGCTTTTTGTTGTTGTCATTTTCTGAAGATGCAACAAATTTGGTTATCCCTGTTAATTTCAGTCTCTCCTGAAGTCCCATCTGAAAATCACATTTCATTAGAAAATTATTATTAACAGAATATTTAGCTAACTAATAACATTTATGCAGGGTAATCAGAAACTGTATGAAAAGCTTATGAGGATACTGATCATAGATGTTGTGTGCACCAGTGCGAATGACAATGTGGGAACGTTTTGGCACTCTAGAAGTTCTCCTTGTCATGCTATAATTATGGAGAAGGAGCAGTGGATCTTAAAACTCAAAGCTGATCTGCAGTAGCACAGTCAGAATTAGTGTCATTGTCTCGTGGAATTGTGATTTACCTATTGCTACTATTGCATAACATGCTTACTGTAACTGAATTTTGTTCAGAATTATACCCATGGAAATATGTATGCGAGGATGTACCATAAATTCCTGACAATTTTATGTAGCCTTTTCAAGGGTAACTGAATCAATTAACATTTTTGTATCCCTTAAAGAAAACTAAAAACAAAAAGGAAATGAAGATTAGATTCTTAGATCAAATATCGTTTACACTGAAGTATTGCAGTGCTCTGTAAAGAATATTGTTCAAAATTATTTCCACGGAAATGTGTATACAAGGATGTATCATAAATTAATGATTATTATTTCATATCATTCAGTTCATTTGTGAAGATGTTTTGCCTTCATTCCCACAATACCCTTATCCCAGTGACTACACTTATTCCAAATGTGTCATTATTTAAAACTATAATAGTGCGAAAGTTTTACACGAGTCCTGGTGATGGTATAAAAGGAAATACAAAGGTATGAAAACTCATTATAGAAAAATTAAACAATTACTGCTGCTATATTTATTACAGAATTTGTCATATATGGTCAAAAGAAGCTGAATTTGAGATGTTGGCATGTGCAAATACCATGTGACTAAGAGCGGCTATGAAATCACCTTGTTTTCACTCAAATGTGAAAATGAATGGCTCAAAATAAGATGTGGCTTAAAAGTCAATATTTGTCTGATAAATAAAAGAAGTTATTTTTCATCTGTAAAATTTTATTGGATGTGAGACATGGTGGATAGTAGGAAAACAAAGAGAAAGAAAGGAGAAACACACAGAATGTGGGAAAGACATAAAAGGGGAAGCTGCTTGATATAAGCATAATTTAGTCTTTTCAAACACTTGGCTTAAGAATCCAGAAAGAAGACTTTATATGTGGAAGAGACTTGAACACTGTAAGGTTTCACATGGCTTATATTATTATAAGACAGAGATTTTGAAACACGATTTTTAACTGCAGAACTGTTCAAGCATAATTTAGTTTTTCCAAACACTTGGCTTAAGAATCCTGAAAGGAGACTGTATCTGTGGAAGAGATTTGAAGACACTGGAAACTTTCAGATGGCTTATATTACTGTAAGACAGTAAGACAGAGATTTTGAAACACGATTTTTAACTGCAGAACACTTCCAGGGACAGATGCGGACTCTGACCGTAATTTATTGGTAATGAAATGTAGATTACAACTGAAGCAATTGCAAAAAAGATGGAAAATTATGGACATAGGATCTGAATAAATTGGAAGAAGCAGACAATGGAATAATGACAATATTATGAAAAGATAGAGTGCTACTCACCATGTAGTGGAGATGTTGAGTCACTGGCAGACACAACAACAAGACTGCTAAATAAGTAAACTTTTGGCCAAAAGGTGTTCTGAAGATCTCACACACACACACACACACACACACACACACTCGCGCGCGCGCGCTGTCTCTGGTCATTGAGGCCAGACTGCGAGCAACCTTGCATGATTATAGAAGCAATCTGGGTGGTGAGGGTAAGGAGAAGGCTGGGTCAGGGAGGGGAGGGATAGCAGGGTAGGGGTGGGGTCCTCTTAAAAGTACTGCATGCGGTTGCATACAGGGACTTGGTGGGGAGAGGGTAGGGCAGTTAGGTGCAGACAGGAAGTTAGACAGAGGGCAGAGGAGGAAGTGGAAAAGGAGAGAAGTAAATTTATGGTGGGTGCTTTGTTGGAATAGAAGCCTGTGTAGTGCTGGAGTGGGAACAGGGGAGGATATATATGAGTGGAGGACAGTGACTAATGATGGTTTAGGCCAGAGGGGCTACAGGAAAGTAGAATATATTGTAGGGAGAGTTCCCACCAGAAGGATCTGGATTGCACAGGCTGTGAAACAGTCATTTATATTGCCCTATTTTTTTGATCTGCATTTGCTTGACTATGTATTGTTCACTTTCTTTTTCTTTATTTATTACTTTATCATCTCTGCGGATTTCAACCCTTCTATGTGAAGCTGACATCATTTGAAAGGCAGTAATCCTTACTTATGTAATATGTTGTATAAATGATACAATTTTCAGATTTTCTTGATTGAATATGTGACAAACTAACCAATATTTCATTTCAGATGCTAGATCAGTACAAGCTGGAGTACGCAAGTTACCTAGAGTCACTTTCTGATGAGAAACGGCAAGAAGAACTTTCTAACTGTGCACCAAAGAAAAAGTTACCTCCAAAAAATAAAATAGGAAAGAAGGTAAGCTACTATGGAATAGTCCCCCCCCCCTCCCCACTTCACCCTCCCTCGCTCTTGTATCTACCAGTAGTGAAGTTTTACTTTGCCTGTAGCAAATGCTAGTGTAACTGCGTAAGTGACAGTGTCATTTATTACACTCAAAAAATAAATAACTAGTTTTGCTAAAAAGTGTTTTTCTTTCAAGTGAAGACGACTTCAAGGGTTAATTTGAAACATATATATTTTCTTCTGTTCAAAAAACTATAATTGACAAATCTGTACATAGTCCTTATCTGTAATATTTATAACAATGTAAAAAGTCTTTAAAAAGTGTTGAAATGTTGAAACAATGTGCATTCATGTTATTATTTTATTTATTACTGTATGACAGAATGTATACCATTATGAAGTCAGAGCTGAATTAACAGTTCTTGAATTATGGTCATAGTTCCAGAGATACTACAGCATTTTGCCTTGATACATATTGGTCCTAACATCCCTAGGGCATACTCTTGTAATGTAATGGTTTAATAAACAGATCTTTGTTTAAATGTGGTATAATATTATAAAACAGTCAAGCATTAGTAATAGATGATTACTTTTCCCAGGCTCAGTTTGCAAATTCCATTCATGTTGTTAAGTACCCCAATGTTCAGTCTCAATAATGGCAGAAGACATACTGAAGATAGGCAGTATATTAGAAGAAAAGCTAATTTTGTGTCATATGGCCAATTATTTTTACATGATTACTCTGTGAGACTGGGATAAGTGTGCATCATTATATTGTAATTTAAATAATGTTTTCTTTTTGTTCTTATGCACTGTTCATGTGCTGGAAGAGGCAAGATGATTGCTGCATCTGGCTTATGACAACAATATACAGGAGTTCAAGTGGTCAGAACTTGTGCTTGTGAGTGGGATTCCAGGGAAGACATTAAATGACAAAACTGGAAATTTAGTCAAAGAAAGAGAATATATTTTGGTGTGTGGAATACAAGGGGCACATCTAAGAAGTAAGTTACCAGGTTTAGGCCACTCTAGGAGGACGAACAACCAAATAACTGGGTAGCAGAAGGGGAAGTGGTTCATGTTATGATGGTGGCTGGTCATGGGTGCAGAGGCGGAGGCTCTGTCTCCCAAGAAAGACATCTGTTCTGCTCGAGGTCTGAACCATGAGAGATCTGTATCTACAGAGCGCTCGAGAGTCCACACACATTACTTGCATCCTACGGTTGCTATTGGCTAAAACTGATGGCATGGATTCATAAGTAATTTCAGCAGAGGGCTGAGGGCTCTCTTGTCAGCAGCTTTAACTGGACAGAACTACCTCGGTTCTGAAAGGCAGGCAACTTGTGCTACGGAGGCACAGCGGAAGGTGCTATGGGAAAAAATTGTAAAGATTTGACTTGGATCTTTGAAATAAAATTTTTTAAACCAATTCACTAAAATATTCCTTAACTGGCTGCCAACCTGTACATTCCTTCCCCATTTCAGAGGCGTGGTGACTCATATTGTCCACAAAAGAGTGTCAATCACTTCCGGGAAAGACAGTTTGCTCAAATAGGAGCCTTAATGATATGGGAGGGATGTGTTACAATAGATTAGATTAGATTAATACTTGTTCCATAGATCATGAATACGACACTTCGTAATGATGTGGAACGTGTCAGGTTAATAAAAGATGTCTGTACAAGATATTACATTAAACAAAATATTGCATGACACAAATGTTTAAGTTTTTTTTCCCTCTCTTAATTTATATCTAAAAATTCAGCCAATGAGTAGAAGGAGTTGTCATCTAGAAATTCTTTTAATTTATTTTTAAATATTAGTTGGCTATCTGTCAGGCTTTTGATGCTGTTTGGTAGGTGACCAAAGACTTTTGTGGCAGCATAATTTACCCCTTTCTGTGCCAAAGTCAGATTTAACCCTGCATAGTGAAGATCATCCTTTCTCCTGGTGTTATAGCTATGCATACTGCTATTACTTTTGAACTGGGTTGGATTATTAACAACAAATTTCATAAGTGAATATATATACTGTGAGGTTACTGTGAGGATCCCTAGATCCTTAAATAGATGTCTGCAGGATGACCGCGGGTGGGCTCCAGCAATTATTCTGATTACACGTTTTTGCGCAATGAATGGTTTTCTACTCAACGATGAATTACCCCAGAATATGTTGCCATATGAAAGCAGTGAATGAAAGTAGGCATAGTAAGCTAATTTACTGAGATTCTTATCACCAAAATTTGCAATAACCCTAATAGCATACGTAGCTGACCTCAGATGTTTCAGCAGACCATCAATGTGTTGCTTCCAGTTTAACCTCTCATCAATGGACACACCTAAAAATTTTGAAAATTCTGCCTTAGCTACAGACTTCTGTTCAAAGTCTATATTTATTACTGGAGTTGTGCCATTTAATGTACGGAACTGTATATACTGTATATCTAAAAAGAAAGATGATGAGACTTACCAAACAAAAGCGCTGGCAGGTCGATAGACACACAAACAAACACAAATATACACACAAAATTCAAGCTTTCGCAACAAACTGTTGCCTCATCAGGAAAGAGGGAAGGAGAGGGAAAGACGAAAGGATGTGGGTTTTAAGGGAGAGGGTAAGGAGTCATTCCAATCCCGGGAGCGGAAAGACTTACCTTGTGTCTGTATGTGTGGATGGATATGTGTGTGTGTGCGAGTGTATACCTGTCCTTTTTTCCCCCTAAGGTAAGTCTTTCCGCTCCCGGGATTGGAATGACTCCTTACCCTCTCCCTTAAAACCCACATCCTTTCGTCTTTCCCTCTCCTTCCCTCTTTCCTGATGAGGCAACAGTTTGTTGCGAAAGCTTGAATTTTGTGTGTATATTTGTGTTTGTTTGTGTGTCTATCGACCTGCCAGCGCTTTTGTTTGGTAAGTCTCATCATCTTTCTTTTTAGATATATTTTTTTCCACGTGGAATGTTTCCCTCTGTTATATTCACTGTATATACCGTGTTTTATCAAAATTTAAAGAGAGTCCGTTTGCTGAGAACCACTTAATAATTTTGTGAAAAACATCATTTACAATTACATCGCTTAGTTCTTGGTTTTTGGATGTTATTACTATACTTGTATCATCAGCAAAAAGAACTAACTTTGCATCTTCATCAATGTGGGATGGTAAGTCATTAATGTATATCAAGAACAGTAAAGGACCTAAGACTGAACCCTGTGGGACCCCGTACTTGATTGGCCCCCAGTTTGAGGAATCAGCTGTTGTTTTAACATTACATGAACCACTTATTTCAACTTTCTGCATTCTTCCAGTTAAGTATGAATTAAACCATTTGTGCACTTCCCCCCTCAAACCATAATGATTTAGCTTATCTGAAAGAATTCCATGATTTACACAATCAAAGGCCTTTGAGAGATCACAAAAAATACCAATGGGTGATGTCCAGTTATTCAGAGCATTTAATATTTGATCAGTGAAAGCGTATATAGCATTTTCTGTTGAAGAGCCTTTCTGAAAACCAAACTGACATTTTGTTAGTACTTTATTTTTACAAATATGGGAGGCTACTCTTGAATACATTACTTTCTCAAAAATTTTGGATAGAGCTGTCAGAAGAGAGATTGGGCGGTAGTTGTTGACATCCGACGTATCCCCCTTTTTATGCAATGGTTTTACAATGGCATATTTCAGTTTATCGGGGAAAACACCCTCCTCCAAAGAGCTATTACATACGTGGCTGAGAATCCTACTTATCTGTGGGGAACAAGCTTTAAGTACCTTGCTGGTAATGCCATCAATTTCGTAAGAGCTTTTACTTTTCAGTGAGTTTATTATTTTACTGATTTCAGAGGGAGAGGTTGGTGGAATTACAGTTGTTTCAAACTGCACAGGTATGGCCTCTTCTATTAGTAGCCTTGCCTCTTCTAGTGAAGATCTAGCTCCTATTTTCTCCACAACATTTAAAAAATGATTATTGAAAATATTTTCAGTTTTTGATTGTTTGTTAGTACACTTGTCATTCAGTTTTATGGCACTAAAGTCTTCCTGTGCTCTTGGTTGCCCTGTTTCCCTTTCAATAATATTCCAAATTGCTTTAATTTTATTATCAGAGTTACTGATCTCAGACATGATACACATGCTTCTGGACTTTTTAATAACTTTTCTTAGTACCGCACAATAGTTTTTATAACATTGAACAATTTCGGGGTCAGTACTCTCTCTTGCTGTTAGATACAGTTCTCTTTTACGGTTGCAAGATATTCTTATTCCTTTTGTTAGCCAAGGTTTTTTATATGTTTTCTTGGAATTATGTTTAACTATTTTCTTGGGAAAACAATTTTCAAATACCCTTAAAAATGTATCGTGAAATAAGTTATATTTAAAGTTTGCATCGGGTTCCTTATACACTTCATCCCAGTCTAGCTGCTGTACGCTTTCCCTAAAGTTTGCAATATTTATATTGTTTATTGAACGCACTGCTTTGAAAGTCTGATTTGATATACTGCATGGAGCTATGTCATGTACTGTAACTAGCTGTGCACCATGATCTGAAAGACCATTCTCAACAGGATAAGCATTTATGTCCTTAAACTCATCTTGGTCTATAAAAAAGTTATCTATCAATGTACTGCTGTTCTTTGTTATCCGAGTAGGAAAATCAATGACTGAGCTCAAATTGAAGGAACTGAGTAATACTACAAGGTCGTTCTTCCTATTACACTCTTTCATGGATTCAACATTGAAATACCCACAAATGATAATTTGCTTCCCCCTGTCTGACAGATAGCACAACAGAGCATCCAAGTTTTCTAGAAATGGCTGGAAATTCCCTGAGGGGGACCTATACACTGTTACAATTATGAAAGTGCCATCATTTAGTTTAAGTTCAGTGGCACATACTTCCATATGTTGCTCTACACAAAATTGTTTAGTTTCTAAATTTTTTTACACTGTGGAAGCTTTTGACATATATGGCAACTCCTCCTCTCATCATATTATCTCTACTTACATGTGCAGCTAATTTGTATCCATTGATGCTAACCTTCTGCATATCAGTGACAATGTGATGCTCAGACAGGCATAGTACATCTATTATATTCTCAGTTTCTATATCTTCTAAACAAAGCAGAAGCTCATCAATTTTATTCTTCAATCCCCCAATATTTTGATGAAATATACTAACATTATTTTTCACTTTACTTTTGTGAGTATCTTGAACTTTTTTAACATCTTTAGTACTTGCTTGGCTGAGTTTCCCACTGGACACTGATCTTACACTAAAAAAGTTTCCACCATGAGATGTAGTTCCTCCCCCCTTTAAATTTCCTGCTATCAGCCCAGCCAGTTTACCCTTCCCTTTCTTGTGGAGGTGTAGGCCATGTCTAGTATAGTCCCACCTACAGAGTGAATCAACAGGAACCACACCAATCTACATCTACATTTATACTCCGCAAGCCACCCAACGGTGTGTGGCGAAGGGCACTTTACGTGCCACTGTCATTACCTCCGTGCCACTGTCATTACCTCCCTTTCCTGTTCCAGTCGCGTATGGTTCGCGGGAAGAATGACTGTCTGAAAGCCTCCGTGCGTGCTCTAATCTCTCTAATTTTACATTCGTGATCTCCTCGGGAGGTAGAAGTACGGGGAAGCAATATATTCGATACCTCATCCAGAAATGCACCCTCTCGAAACCTGGCGAGCAAGCTACACCGCAATGCAGAGCGCCTCTCTTGCAGAGTCTGCCACTTGAGTTTATTAAACATCTCCGTAACGGTATCACACTTACCAAATAACCCTGTGACGAAACGCGCCGCTCTTCTTTGGATCTTCTCCATCTCCTCCGTCAACCCGATCTGGTACGGATCCCACACTGATGAGCAATACTCAAGTATAGGTCGAACGAATGTTTTGTAAGCCACCTCCTTTGTTGATGGACTACATTTTCTAAGCACTCTCCCAATGAATCTCAACCTGGTACCCGCCTTACCAACAATTAATTTTATATGATCATTCCAATTCAAATCGTTCCGCATGCATACTCCCAGATATTTTACAGAAGTAACTGCTACCAGTGTTTGTTCTGCTATCATATAATCATACAATAAAGGATCCTTCTTTCTATGTATTCGCAATACATTACATTTGTCTATGTTAAGGGACAGTTGCCACTCCCTGCACCAAGTGCCTATCCGCTGCAGATCTTCCTGCATTTCACTACAATTTTCTAATGCTGCAACTTCTCTGTATACTACAGCATCATCCGCGAAAAGCCGCATGGAACTTCCGACACTATCTACTAGGCCATTTATATATATTGTGAAAAGCAATGGTCCCATAACACTCCCCTGTGGCACGCCAGAGGTTACTTTAACGTCTGTAGACGTCTCTCCATTGATAACAACATGCTGTGTTCTGTTTGCTAAAAACTCTTCAATCCAGCCACACAGCTGGTCTGATATTCCGTAGGCTCTTACTTTGTTTATCAGGCGACAGTGCGGAACTGTATCGAACGCCTTCCGGAAGTCAGGAAAAATAGCATCTACCTGGGAGCCTGTATCTAATATTTTCTGGGTCTCATGAACAAATAAAGCGCGTTGGGTCTCACACGATCGCTGTTTCCGGAATCCATGTTGATTCCTACATAGTAGATTCTGGGTTTCCAAAAACGACATGATACTCGAGCAAAAAACATGTTCTAAAATTCTACAACAGATCGACGTCAGAGATATAGGTCTACAGTTTTGCACATCTGCTCGATGACCCTTCTTGAAGACTGGGACTACCTGTGCTCTTTTCCAATCATTTGGAACCCTCCGTTCCTCTAGAGACTTGCGGTACACGGCTGTTAGAAGGGGGGCAAGTTCTTTCGCGTACTCTGTGTAGAATCGAATTGGTATCCCGTCAGGTCCAGTGGACTTTCCTCTGTTGAGTGATTCCAGTTGCTTTTCTATTCCTTGGACACTTATTTCGATGTCAGCCATTTTTTCGTTTGTGCGAGGATTTAGAGAAGGAACTGCAGTGCAGTCTTCCTCTGTGAAACAGCTTTGGAAAAAGGTGTTTAGTATTTCAGCTTTACACGTGTCATCCTGTGTTTCAATGCCATCATCATCCCGGAGTGTCTGGATATGCTGTTTCGAGCCACTTACTGATTTAACGTAAGACCAGAACTTCCTAGGATTTTCTGTCAAGTCGGTACATAGAATTTTACTTTCGAATTCACTGAACGCTTCACGCATAGCCCTCCTTACGCTAACTTTGACATCGTTTAGCTTCTGTTTGTCTGAGAGGTTTTGGCTGCGTTTAAACTTGGAGTGAAGCTCTCTTTGCTTTCGCAGTAGTTTCCTAACTTTGTTGTTGTACCACGGTGGGTTTTTCCCGTCCCTCACAGTTTTACTCGGCACGTACCTGTCTAAAACGCATTTTATGATTGCCTTGAACTTTTTCCATAAATACTCAACATTGTCAGTGTCGGAACAGAAATTTTCGTTTTGATCTGTTAGGTAGTCTGAAATCTGCCTTTTATTACTCTTGCTAAACAGATAAACCTTCCTCCCTTTTATTATATTCCTATTAACTTCCATATTCAGGGATGCTGCAACGGCCTTATGATCACTGATTCCCTGTTCTGCACATACAGAGTCGAAAAGTTCGGGTCTGTTTGTTGTCAGTAGGTCCAAGATGATATCTTCACGAGTCGGTTCTCTGTTTAATTGCTCGAGGTAATTTTCAGATAGTGCACTCAGTATAATGTCACTCGATGCTCTGTCCCTACCACCCGTCCTAAACATCTGAGTGTCCCAGTCTATATCTGATAAATTGAAATCTCCACCTAAGGCTATAACATGCTGAGAAAATTTATGTGAAATGTATTCCAAATTTTCTCTCAGTTGTTCTGCCACTAATGCTGCTGAGTCGGGAGGTCGGTAAAAGGAGCCAATTATTAACCTAGCTCGGTTGTTGAGTGTAACCTCCACCCATAATAATTCACAGAAACTATCCACTTCTCCTTCACTACAGGATAAACTACTACTAACAGGGACGAACACTCCACCACTGGTTGCATGCAATCTATCCTTTATAAACACCGTCTGTACCTTTGTAAAAATTTCGGCAGAATTTATCTCTGGCTTCAGCCAGCTTTCTGTACCTATAACGATTTCAGCTTCGGTGCTTTCTATCAGCGCTTGAAGTTCCGGTACTTTACCAATGCAGCTTCGACAGTTTACAATTACAATACCGATTGCTGCTTGGTCCTCACATGTCCTGACTTTGCCCCGCACCCGTTGAGGCTGTTGCCCTTTCTGTACTTGCCCAAGGCCATCTAACCTAAAAACCGCCCAGCCCACGCCACACAACCCCTGCTACCCGTGTAGCCGCTTGTTGCGTGTAGTGGACTCCTGACCTATCCAGCGGAATCCGAAACCCCATCACCCTATGGCGCAAGTCGAGGAATCTGCAGCCCACATGGTCGCAGAACCGTCTCAGCCTCTGATTCAGACCCTCCACTCAGCTCCGTACCAAAGGTCCACAGTCAGTCCTGTCGACGATGCTGCAGATGGTGAGCTCTGCTTTCATCCCGCTAGCGAGACTGGCAGTCTTCACCAAATCAGATAGCCACCGGAAGCCAGAGAGGATTTCCTCCGATCCATAGCGACACACATCATTGGTGCCGACATGAGCGACCACCTGCAGATGGGTGCACCCTGTACCCTTCATGGCATCCGGAAGGACCCTTTCCACATCTGGAATGACTCCCCCCGGTATGCACACGGAGTGCACATTGGTTTTCTTCCCCTCTCTTGCTGCCATTTCCCTAAGGGGCCCCATTACGCGCCTGACGTTGGAGCTCCCAACTACCAGTAAGCCCACCCTCTGCGACCGCCCGGATCTTGCAGACTGAGGGGCAACCTCTGGAACAGGACAAGCAGCCATGTCAGACCGAAGATCAGTATCAACCTGAGACAGAGCCTGAAACCGGTTCGTCAGACAAACTGGAGAGGCCTTCCGTTCAGCCCTCCGGAATGTCTTTCGCCCCCTGCCACACCTTGAGACGACCTCCCACTCTACCACAGGTGAGGGATCAGCCTCAATGCGGGCAGTATCCCGGGCAACCACAGTCGTAGTCCGATCGGGGGATGCGTGGGACGAGCTGGCCGTCCCCGACAAACCCCCATCCGGACCCCCACAGTGGCATGCCCATTGGCAACAGCCTCAAGCTGTGTGACCAAAGCCAACACTGCCCGAAGCTGGGAGCGAAGGGATGCCAACTCAGCCTGCATCCGAACACAGCAGATGCAGTCCCTATCCAATGTGTGACCCTGCACCAGATCCAAGTAGCCGTTCCAACTCCAAATTAACTCTCCTGACAGAAGAGCTCAAATGAGGTTGGTCGTGGCGCTCCAGAACCGACACAAACCCAACACTGGTATGACTCGATGTTGATGCAATCTTTGCCAGGTCACACTCTATGCTGTACCCCGGATCTCTGTCAATACTGTTGCCCGGCCCACCCACAATAACCACGGTATCTTCCTTAGTAAAGCCTCTACATAGTGAACCTAAATCCTCTGTAACCTGCCCCAGTCCAGCACTAGGTTTGAAAAAACTTGTGACCTGGTATTCTGACCCTAATTCATCCTGCAGAAGTTGGCCCACACCCCTAGCATGCGAACTACCTAGCAACAAGACTTTCTTTCTCTTTGCAGACTTCCATACATTCTTAATCAATTTGCTGCTGAAAGCTTGTTGAGCCCTGTCTACATCTACTTCTGTGAGAGGCTCATCAGTTTCTGACTGAGGCAACAGGTCAAACCTATTTTGTACATTAATAACAAAGCTGTCAGAAGAATTTCTTGGCCTGTTCCTTATGCCTGTTGCCACTTCCCACCCCTGTTTACCCTTCTCCCCCCTTAACCTGCCCAGTTCTCGCCTAGCCTCATCTAACTCAGCCTGAAGGGCAGCAATTTTCCCCTCCTGTTCCACAATCTTTCTATCTCTACTGCATAGCCTACAGAACCACTGATGAGTCTCGCTCATTTTCCCGATTCCCATGCCACTACAATCGCCCCAATGAAAAAAGTTACTACATCCATCACACCAGACCCCGGAGCTAACAATTCTACGGCATGTCAGGCACTTTACACTTATGGTACAAATCAATCTTAGTGACAGAAAGACAATTAAATTACCGGAAAACAATGAAAATACGTGTACGAAAAATTAGGCCTACTCGCGACTATGTAAAATGTTGTTCAGAAGTTTTTTACTGGAAATTACTTAAGAGATAACGTGTGCTAAATACGTTTGCTGCCCCTTTATATCTATAAACTATCAGTAAATGCACTTAAAATTGTGGTATGAAGTTTAATCTGAAAGCTCAAAAGTTTGGCCTGGCCGCGATATGTAAACAAAACGAACTTTACGTGATTACTGTGAAAATACGCGAGTAAGACAAAAACCTTTAATGGTACGCTTGAAGAGCACTATAATTAACGTAATAAATTAGTTTAAAGTGTTAAAAACAGTTTATTACTACTTAAATTACTTATCTTGTGCGAGAGCTGTGACTCAGACGTCCGTATAGCAGGCGCATGGCTACCGTATTTCATTTACTGTAAGTGGGAGTGGACTTACATGTAGTCAAGTTTAGCAAATTTTCTGCAGATATACAACATCTCTTGTAATAATTGAAGTCATCATCACCCAGATAATCAGTTCTTAAATGAAGTTACACTGTTGCCAGAAAACTTCACAAAAGAAGTTGAGGTTGAGGAGAAAAAAATCTGTTATTAATTTGCTGTCGCAGTACTAAGGTCAGAGTCATAGAAAGTAGATGCTGGCCAAACTGAATAGCACAGCACTGTTCTTTTAAGGGTTTACAGTGCCCCTAGAAATTGTAATTGTTTGTATTGTCTGGCAAATATTAATATCATTGCTACAAAATGGAACTAATACCAAAATGTAAAATGCATCAACAACATGACAGAATACATAATTCTATGGTAATCAAAGTATTTGGGTCAAAAACCTAATAAAGCAGCTTATTGCAGAAGATTAACACCTGGCGTGAGTTAGCACTGGATTAAGTACATTTGAAAAAGACTAATAACCTAAATAAAATCATTTTATGTCTTCTGAATATTTATGCGGGTAATAGTTACACAAAGTTGCACAGGCTACACAGTATTAAGATAATTTCAATAAAATGTAGAATGCAGTTAGCAAGTTGAAGAAATGATGTATCATGAATCACATGAAAACTTGTATCTGCATTAACTCATTTTAAAATACAAAGTACAAAGCCTTTTCTTAAACCAACAAAATACTGGAATTATACATGAAATCAGGGGATAACGAAGGCTACATGTCAAAACTCATGAATTTCTAGCATTAACATTCTACCTACTGAATTTAAATACCTTATATCACCTCACAGAGTAACAGTCCTACAAAACATGACACACTATTATAATGTCACAATTTAATATGAGCATTTTTATTAGTGAAATGACAGTTTGACACTGTGCAATATATGTAGGAATCTAAGACACTCTAATCTTGCATAGAGTACAAACAAGACTCATCTCTTATATATATATATATATATATATATATATATATATATATATATATATATATATATATATATATATAACAGAGGGAAACATTCCACGTGGAAAAATATATCTAAAAAGAAAGATGATGAGACTTACCAAACAAAAGCGCTGGCAGGTCGATAGACACACAAACAAACACAAATATACACACAAAATTCAAGCTTTCGCAACAAACTGTTGCCTCATCAGGAAAGAGGGGAAGGAGAGGGAAAGACGAAAGGATGTGGGTTTTAAGGGAGAGGATAAGGAGTCATTCCAATCCCGGGAGCGGAAAGACTTACCTTAGGGGGAAAAAAGGACAGGTATACACTCGCGCACACACACACATATCCATCCACACATACAGACACAAGCAGACATATTTAAAGACAAAGAGTTTGGGCAGAGATGTCAGTCGAGGCAGAAGTGCAGAGGCAAAGATGTTGTTGAATGACAGGTGAGGTGTGAATGGCGGCAACTTGAAATTAGCGGAGATTGAGGCCTGGTGGATAACGAGAAGAGAGGATATATTGAAGAGCAAGTTCCCATCTCCGGAGTTCGGATAGGTTGGTGTTAGTGGGAAGTATCCAGATAACCCGGACGGTGTAACACTGCGCCAAGATGTGCTGGCCGTGCACCAAGGCATGTTTAGCCACAGGGTGATCCTCATTACCAACAAACACTGTCTGCCTGTGTCCATTCATGCGAATGGACAGTTTGTTGCTGGTCATTCCCACATAGAATGCATCACAGTGTAGGCAGGTCAGTTGGTAGATCACGTGGGTGCTTTCACGTGTGGCTCTGCCTTTGATCGTGTACACCTTCCGGGTTACAGGACTGGAGTAGGTGGTGGTGGGAGGGTGCATGGGACAGGTTTTACACCGGGGGCGGTTACAAGGGTAGGAGCCAGAGGGTAGGGAAGGTGGTTTGGGGATTTCATAGGGATGAACTAAGAGGTTACGAAGGTTAGGTGGACGGCAGAAAGACACTCTTGGTGGAGTGTAATAATAGAGGGAAACATTCCACGTAGGAAAAATATTATATTTGTTATCAGGAATGTTAAATATTCTGGCACTGTTCTTCACACCATTGTTCTTGTTGAGATGATCTTGAAACTACTACATCTCTATAGATATATTACATTGTATCAGAAGAAATAAAAGAGTTCATCTCAACTGAATAATAGGTGAGACTCGAAATTAATTATTATTCTACAATTACATTCTCATCAGTTCTCATAAATATCTAGAGAATTCCAGATATCTACGTTGAGGTGCATTCATATAGACGCTGTAGACATAGAGAATGAACCTGTGATCTCACGGTGAATCTTTACAGCCTCAAGAATGTGCAATTAAATAGCATTGACAGTGCTATACCAAGATTTTGTCACTCAACATATTATGCAAATGATGAGTTTAGTTAACAGTATGTCACTTGAAAGCCAACAGTACAAATAAAATTCTTGTCAAAATAGTATTCCAGCACAACATAAAACACCACAACAAATAAAATAACAATTGTTGACCCTGAAAGCCAACACAAGAAAACAATGATTCTATATATGTAGAGATTATAAATTCTATGCTATACGAGACACGTCTAATAAATGAGAGAGAGGTGAGGAAAAGTTCAGTGAAATCTAGTCATCAAACACAATTTATGTGTAAAGACATCTAGACCCATTCATGTATCATTGATATAGAGTGACACATTCGTTGCAATTCTCAATACTGAAGACCTCAATGTTGTTTTTCCTGGTTTTTCTGGTCATCCATGCTCAAATGAGGAGGCAAGTTACAATCCAGCATATACTCTTTTCCAATGTTGAGAACTGTAATGAAACATAGTTAACATTACACATGAACTATAAAACGAGACACACTATGGCATACTTAGGAGTACACAGTAAGTGGAGGGAGAGGGAGAGAGAGAGAGAGAGAGAGAGAGACAGTGAAATATAATACCTAAGTCAAAATTACTTAGTAGTGGCAACTGGAAAAATTGTAGCATAAACTAGCTAGAGCAGCTGATGAGCTATCACTGCCTCAATTTGGAAACGTTATTGGAAATGGCCATTGCAGCCAAATAATAGTAAAAATCGCAGAAAAGCGAAAGAAAAGATATGCTTATTCATTTAAAACCAATTTTAAATTACTTCATGGGAGAGTAGTCCTTATGCATATTTTTCATGTAAATAAATTTGTCATAGTTGAGGCAAATGAAAATTAACAAGGTTGAAATGTACGCAAGTTGTGGTCTGGACAGTTAAGAACTTTCCAGTCACTACACATTCATGACTTATACTCATTAACAGTAGAAAACACATTCTCCTTTGAATGTGTATCAAATTCCCAGAATCACAAAATCAAACCATCAGCATGTATCACCTCATTACATCACAATTAAAATTAAAAAAAAAACACATAAGGCGAAAGTACTTGAGGGAACAGATCTTTAGTAAATCATTAATATCCATTATCTATGTCCCTTTTGCAGGAAACACATGAAAAATTACTAATAATGAGGTTAAGTGTAAAAATACATCAGGAATTTTAAGATCTCATCACAATGCTTTGTGTATCTGCACGATATCTAGTGCTCACGATAACATACAGACTTAATATTTTCTCAGTAGTGTCACTCAGCCACAGTGTTCTATAAACCAGTTACAATAACTATTTACAAACTAATCTCTATGACTAAAATTAAAACTAGAAAAACTGAAGGACAAGACTACAGACAGCACTTGTTGGATTATCAGTTGCTAATGAGGATCAGTTACAAACTTATATTTTTCTCTAAAATGACAAAGTTCAAGAAAAATCTTGGTCTTGTCAACTGCTCTTAGAGTTTACAGTTCTCAGAGTATTCGGGGTCCATCATTGGCATAACATAAGCTTGTAAAACAAAGTTATAGGCAAAGTGAAGCACACAGGCAAAACTTTAGAAAAGGTAAATAAAATGTGTGTCCACCATGACAAAAAACTAACAGTATCCTTGTCCTGTTTGTAAAACTTTGCACAAAGGAAGGAAGAGACTGTACTGAGTTTATAATCAGTTCATAACACAGGAAAAGATTCGCAACTAGACTGTGGTTCTGTGTGACAAAAGCGCATGTACTGTTTGTAAACAAAGTAGTTCCGACTGACAGGAGAAGATCCTGTGGCTTGCACGACGGGGAAGAAGATACATGCATGTTTGATGTCTGCAGACTGTAATGGCGCTCAAACGCTTGAGTGGTAGGAGGGGAAGAGCACTGCAGGGCACGGTTGTGACGGGTGCAAAAGACAACAGGTGCACATAAAAACAGAGGAAGACAATACTGCCTGACAGCAAGTTAAACACCAATAACAACCAGTATAGAGCAGCGCCAAATTTGTATGCAGCCTGCAGTTTAAACTACTCCAAAATCATTGATTCAGCTGGAAACTCACTGCATGGTAAAATGAATCATGATTAACACTTCTGCTGTGACCTCTTGGGGCAGCAGCATAAATCAGACCACTTAACATCACTAAGTCATCTTCTCTCACACAGTTAACAACATAATTAGTATTCATTGTATCCTCCTCAGCTTCTTCAACAAAACATTATCTGTACAACAGAAACAACATCGCTTAAAACAACTGACACAAGAATTCTTGCCTGCACATAATTACCTTCAACCACTTGAACAACAGGACCTCTTGCCTGCTCACAAATAATCTCAGTAAAACAACCACATACATTTCTTTATATCAACAAAACTTCACTGCCCTCTGGGGGATAACAGCCAGAAGTCATTATATATTCTCTTGTCAGCTTAACAGGTATACAACGGATCTATTCTTTTTCATCATTATTATTCTTATTACAATAGATCACTTAATACAGCATTGATTCTCATACTGAGTTAACCAGTCAAGCAACTACTGCTTACAAAAAACAGAAAAAGAATCAAAGATTGGGAAAAACAATGTAGAGAGACGAGAAAGAAGAGAGAGGGAAGGCAGAAAAAATTCAGTCCTTTCATTCCGCAGTCTGGTATGTCACACAGCATCCGATTGGTCTCGACAACACAAGTGCTAATTGTGTAATTACGACTCTGTATGCGCTTGGTAGTAGTAGCAGCAGCAGCAGCAGCTTTATTCATCCGTGGATCTCTTTTTACAAGGATATAATATAAACTATGGACAATTCCAGGATCATCAGAATCCAATGGTTTGTCAGTTTTCTTACAAGGCCTAGATGCTGATTTTGCATCTTTGTCTGGCCTTGCAATAAAAACACAATTCCATCAAGGTACAAGGATTACTGCATCAACGATTTTGGAAACCTTGCAGATTCAGTATGGGTGCAAAGGGGGTTACAAAGCCCTTAAGGTGCTCATATATGTGGAGCAAGGAGCAGAAACTTACTTTCATCAGAGGACACAGAAATGATGTTTACAGGAAAAATGAAAGAAAGTAGAGTGGATCAAGACACAAAAACAAAAGAAAATTTCATGAATGGCTGGGAGACTCTGTGTTGGCAAACACATTTTACAGGCTGCAGATACCTGGAGATTAATTGAAAACTCTCAAGGATATATCTTAAGAAACTTCTCATCACAACAACTAAGCATGACATACTTCAACAACAGAGTTTAAAACAAGTATAAGAAATCCACTACAGTACATAGGTTCTCTGGAAGTATGTTTTAAAATTAAACAGGCACTAACTACCCAGCCAACATACATCTGAAATGCTTATCTAGGTACATATTACACCTTCATCATACCTCCCAATAACTATACTCACAAAAGTCTAAATTCGAACCCTTCTTGTAATTAAAGACACATCCATTCAATTGGCAATAACTGTAAAATATGCTAAATTTATACTTAAATCACTCTCTACATTCTTTTTGGAACAAATGGCTGCAGTGCCTCAATACATATAAACACTTACAGTACAGTCATCACATCGCAATGCTCAGAATGCGGCAACAATGGCGGAGTGTTGGCTAAGGGCTGTACATATCTGGTACCCACATAGCAGAGGCATGGGCAGCGTGGTGGCTGGTTGCATGGTGCCAAAAGTGTGTGCCCCGGGCATTTAGGTCAGGACCCTAATGCAGGTGGCAGCAGGAGGTTGACTGTTGGTGAGTGTGGGGTGGCACATAGCTAGTTGGCAGCAACAGCAGATATCTTGACCTGTGGATGGTGGCGAGGCTTCGTGGCCTGTCACATTGCATTCAGTGAACGGGCAGCATCAGTGGGTGACACAGGTGGTGGGCGGTGACAGCACCAGTATAGCCATGAGTAACGCACCCGAGCTCTCAGTTCCCATGCACGCTATTGGCTAAAACTGTGGCATGGATTCACAAGTAATTTCAACAGAGGCCTGAGGGGCTCTCTTGTCAGCAGTGTTAACTGGACAGAGCTGCTTCGATTCTGAAAGGCAGGCAACGTGTGTCACATAGACACAGCAAAGTTTCTGTGGGCGAAAACTTGTAAAGATTTGACTTGGGCCTTTGAAATAAAATTTTTTAAACCAATCCCTTAAATTATTCCTTGACTTACTGCCACCCTGCACATGCAGTTCAGTGTGTGTTTTCCCTCTGAAAGGAGCTGCACTTCACTCAGTATGTTCTTACATGGCAATCAATTTGTTACAGCAGAAAGCCTGTCACATATATTAGATAATAGATGTATGCAATATAACTAAAATACATTGATAGTTCATGTTTGTTGTTTTGTTTTTGCAGGTAGTAAAGAAAAAACCCAAACCAGAAGAAGAAAATAGCAAGTTGTTCAAAGGGGAACCAGAACCACCTCCACTGTATGTTAACTTATTTCCTCTGGTCAACTATAACAAAAAAAAAACTTCTTGTTAGAATAAAAATTTTGTTTTGCTTGGTGCATTCTCAACTGTTTCAGCGAGATAAACTTCTGTAATAGAATGGATCGTAGACCAAAGATTAAAAGCATTATAGTTTTAGAAGGGATAGACAACAGCAGATCTCATATTTTTTTCTGTAAGAATGATCATACAGAATCATCAAGAAAAAGGAAAATACTTTATCCTCATTTCCTTAGTTGTGATGGGGTACAGACATATGAAATCCGAGAATAGACCTGTGCCATATGCCACAATTAATCATGTGAAAAAGCTATATGAACACTACAAGAATAGTATTGAAAGAGATTATGGATATTTGGAATGGTTTGAGTTGCAGGACGTACAGCATACTTCTACTAATTTCATTCATCATTATAATGGTAATGTAATTAAGATAATCAAGAGATCTGCTAATAACATTGAGGTTAATACATTTTGCCATAACAACTGCAGTTGTAATGTAGGATGAAAATGAAGCTGAGTTAAACTGAACTCAAATGCAAGCTATTTGCTCTCAAAATTATCAATTCCAAAATAGTAGTTTCCCTGTTAGTTGGTGAACATCTGTATTAATATCACTTTGAAACATGGAACAAGTATATCAGTTCTGTTATCTTGACAGTATAGTAACTGCAGTTTACTGACCATCTGCAGAGGTCATTTGTGGAATACACACTGGAGCACAGTGTATCATCTTATGAAAAAGCTTTTTTCCTTTAGATGAAAATTAATGTTCTGCATCAGCTTCTTTGGTTCAGTTAAGGCATATACATTAGAAATGTGCACTGACAAGTGAGACCAACAGAATTCAGAAAACTACCAGCAGTGGAGATGAAGTTCTGAGAACTATGGTTCTGAAAATAAAAGGACATAGTAACAACACTGAGATACATCCGATTGTCCAAGTGAAGCAACTTGTTGTGAAATTTTATTTTGAGACCAGGCTAAAATAATGTATTAGCCCCTATAGAATAATTGCTGAAATATGGTTTGAGAGAGAACTCTAAGGAAAGATATCGAAAGGGCAGCCTAGAAGAAGATGAATCGATCAGATTAAAAATGACCCTTCACGCTGAGATCTGGTTTTGTAGTAGATTACATATGAAGACACCTACATAAACGGAAATAGAGACAATTCGTTCACTGCTTCAGGGGAACTGAAGGTGCTGTTATGCGACAGTTGATGTACTACATTTTTCACATTAAATACTTTGTATGTGTTACATCCTGCTAGGTCAGGAAATGTCAGTGCAGTGTAGAAAATATGAGAACCACCTCCATGTAAACCCTTTATGTGTTAGTTTTAATTGCTTTACAAACTAATGAGTATTTTTAAGCACAAAATAATAGGTATAACAATTATTGTTTACAAATATTGGTTAAAGCCAAGGAATTAAACATAAGCTCTAGAGATGCAGTTCCCCTACTCAACTTTTATTTGAATTGGACTCTTTCAAATTAGTACCCAAACAAATTTAACCAACAATATATCACCAAGATACGATGCTGTATCCTGTTGTGTTACTGATTGCCCATTGCTTTATGGAATTACTATTTTTATGGTGTTTTTGAGCCAACTCTAAATCTGGCCATTGATTTGTTTTGTAGAGCTGTGTCAGATAGCACGTATACAAATGGGGCTCTGCAAGAGCTCTTTTGTGTGGTGCCCAGTGTTGACGTAAAATGTTGGCTTCTAGCCTGTTACAAACAAAACTACTTTTGAAGCAAAATTTTACATGCCCTTTCAATAGAGTGCTCCTAAATTAGTCTAATGCTACATTCATTGTACCAGTATGTATTAACAGGTTCAGTAAAACATGAAGAATCACAATAAGACTGCTGTTGCCCATGCAGACTGCTACCACCATTCAGCTGCGCTTCTCAGTTGCTGCTGGAATATGGGATAACTGTCCCTGTTAATAAACATTGATAATGCAAATGTCACACTAGACTTATTTTTGAGACCGTTCTGTCAAATGGGCATGTAAAATTCTGTTTTAAAAGTAATTTTGTTTGCAGCATAAACAAATGGAAGCTTTCTGTCAACACTGGACATCACATGAAGACATGATGAGCTGTATCTGTGTGGTCTCTCTCCAGCTACACATTGCAAAAACGAAGTTGCAAATATCTACCAAAACACCAGAGAACATGTGCCTGACAACTCTAACGAGGGACACCTTTTGTGTGTGTGTGTGTGTGTGTGTGTGTGTGTGTGTGTGTGTGTGTGTGTGTGTGAGGGGGGGGGGGCGCACTGCAGCAAATGAATCATTCAACATTATAACAAACAAAAAGCAAATTTTACAGCAATACAAAAAGAATTGTTTGCTTATCTGGCTGGGCTATATGTCTGTTAAAATCCAATTTTGCATATTTTTGTAACAGTTTATATATACGGGTGCTTACAATAAGCTTGAAAAATAACACTATTTCCTTATAAACAACTTTGCATCATTCCAGTTCCAATGTTGTATTGCTGAAACACACTGGTTTTTCTGTGTTACTCATTGAAGAAATAGGAGCTTCATTTTGTTTGGCAAAAGTTTATTGTACGAGGTAGGAAAACCTGAAATTTTAAATGGGAGCAGATTCCTTTTCCCTGTAATTGTCAGCTCTTTGTATTGCTTTGATAAATCCACGGTTGCAGAATGTTATATTTTTTTTCTTCCACATAGTGTAGAGTGGTGTCATCAGAACAAATTTGTAGCCAGATGTACTCTGTACTTCCGAATGAACCTCTGTTGAACCCTTGGTCTAGTGTGCTAAGATCCCTGATATCCTCTGGCTCCTTCCTTGCAGACGAGGTATCCATTGTCCTTGGTGTTTGCAATATTGGAATCCAATCTCCTACTGATAAAATGAAAGGATTTTATTCCTCTCTACAGTGACAAAATTTCTATCTCATATTTGGGGACTATGCCCTGTTGTAAGAAATTTCTGGTCTACAGCAGTGAAATGGTTATCAATGATCAGATTTTGGAAAAGGAAATTATCCACTAGTTTTTCTGTGTAAAACAGTCAAACTAGGTTATAGGATTCCAAACCTCACTATCATTGAGCTTATAAATGTGTAAGATTGTACTTCAGAGTGTACAGAGATATCTCTGCTGACCCTCAACTGGCAGGGCTTTCATGCCAAAAATATATGAAAACACTGTTACTACCAGTATTATGTATTGCCATGTTATAGTAAGCATATTGTCATTAATAAAATATGTAAAAATGATTCCACTGTGGACAGAAAAGTATCTGCTGAAGATTACCATGCAAAGGCACAATTTTACCCATTGTTTAGCTTATTCCAGTGTCAGCAGCAAGCATTTTGTATGCTGCATCAGCCCAGGCGTGATGAAGTTCACATTCTTTTTCGGCAGAATCTGTCCTAAACATCCGCATATATAGTTTGTCCCAGTATGAACATACAGCTGATCTCACCACACAAAATTTCAATAAAACTCACTCTGTACATATTTTGTTCATATTTAGTTCAGGGTACTTTTGGAAGAGGGCATACATTTTGTGCATGCGCAGACCTGAACTTTAATAACAACCAACTACAGGTGGGCAGAACACACATCAAACTTGCTTGTTACTTGCGACCATTGCAGTTTCCCAGGATTTGGGTAACTAGTATCTCATGGCTCAAGTACAAGAGGCATACTCATAGCGGAAGGAAAATAGATGAAATGTGACAATGAATAGTGTGTAATGGAAACTGCACATATTAAATGTACTCATTTAAAGAGTACATTATTTCATTTTCATAATATTTTGATCTTTCCATTGTCTTCCCCTCTTGCTTACAAACATCTGTATGTCTGCTACAGTACATTATTTCATTGTCATAATATTTGGATCTTTCCATTGTCTTCCCCTCGTGCTTACAAACATCTGTTTGTCTGCTACAGTCATATTCAATTTATGAAGTTATTTCATGACTGATCACTGAATATTCTTAAAGACATGATGTGGAAATAATGTGTCATATCCTCTCTTGGGCACTAAATGTACTCTAAAAGACTGCAAGAATGACTCCAGTCATTTGTTCTGTTGAGTATAGCTCCCCACCATGTCTGCTTACCACTTCAAAATTATGGCACAAATTTTTCAGAACTAGAGGACAGAAAAAAAACAAAGGTGGTAACAATATGCTGATTATTCCCGTAGTGGTTCTAAGTTGACACTTGGTGGGCAGTTACGTCAGTAAGTAAGAAATAACATTTAAATTTTCTGAGGAAATCAAAGGAAGCCTTTTCTAAACCCAGTATCAAAATCTCTTTTATGTTCCAGTTTCCATTTTACCTGTTCATTTAAAGTGACTTTTGGCATTATCCCTGAATATTTGTAAGAAAGTTTTTAGCTTTACATGGAACTGAGATGACTTAAGGATGATGAACCAGAGAACTGTATCAGCATTATAGCATGTGAATGTTCAGAAACTTCGAGATATGAAAATAACCATAGGCTCCGTCGTTCCAGGTGTTAGTAAGAGTGCACAAGGGAAATTAAATGGTAGCATATTTCGAATAAAATTAAACAACTAGTAGTTTGAAATTATCCCAGCTGGAACAAGCCTTGCTTATTGTGAGCGTTCAGAAGAATACATCACATCTGTTAACTTCCATAGAATGTCCATCATTGTAGCACTGAGATGCTTCTTTATTGTGATAGTACTGTGACAAATGCCACTCTAGTGTCAACGATTCTTATGAGCACAGTGGGATCTCACAGGCTCGCTGTGCCAGGTACCTATCACTGGCTCCTGCCACATTCCATTTCATGGCTACGAGTATGCGACATTGCACAATGAGCTTGTGAGTTAGTCTGAAGGCTGAGATGAGATGACTGGCTCTACGAATTAACACTTTTATTCCTGGAGCACTGATTTTCTTGCTTTGGAAATGGTTCAGTGTGTGCGTAAGGCCTGTGTGAATACTTTGCTCTTCTGTCTTCAAGGAACAAATTCTCCTTAATTTGCAGATCAAAATTTGTGACTCTATGAAGTGTAATATTAAAAATATTACAAATTGTCTTTTGCCAAATATGTACCTTACCTATTTTGTATTAGAAAGCCAAAATCTTGACTGCTGTCATAGTCAAGTGGGTCAAATCACCGAAAGAGCTTCACATTATCATTTCTTGATAAATTTCATCATGAAAACTAACAGTGGCAAGCTCTTTTCATAGAAAAGAATGGAATTCCAATTCTAATATTTTGAACATTTTTCACAAAATCTGCAATATTTAGGCTTACATTGGAATGAAAATCATAAGAAGACCCTGAATTATGTTCATAATTTCCAGTTCCAGTTAGGTGTTAAATTACTATATTAGAACATTGCAAATATTCAGCACACACAACTTTTTGGCTGCACAAATTATTAGAAACTTTATTATGCCTTTTACAAAATACACCAATTGCAACACATGCTCATGCTGAATGAAAGCACTAGAACTATCACCAATTCCAAATTCTTGTAGTAAGGAGATAAGATTATAATTTTAACTTCAAAAATGTCTAATCAGATTTCATATTCCAATAATTTTTGATGTGGTGCTAACTGCTCATGCATTATCTTTCTTTCAGAGACACCACTCCATAACAAATTGCGATAAAGAAATACTTTTATTATTTCACTGAGAGAACATATAAGCACTTTCATTTGTATTGTAAGACTTCATTTGTATCACTGGTGCTTGAATGATTTTGGTTAACCTCTGTATCATTTTAATCTTTGCCACATTAGAAGAAATATTTTGACATTAAAATTGCATTTGTGGTAAGAAATATAAGATTTTTTTTTCTATTTTCTAAAACTGGACACAGAATGCTGAACCATTTTATGTATTTATTTATAATATTAATGGCCTTCAAATGTAGTGGCCAGCTCAATGTCAAGTGATGGCTTTGGCATCAGACAACATCTGTGGTCCATGTTCTCTGCTGTTATCCCAGCTATCTCAAGTGGTGTAATAGGTGTGGAACATAATATTACAATCTCCTTAATATACATTACAAAATACAAATTATGTGATAAAAATACCTAGTGAGATCTGTAGACCAAGGTGATATCTCACTCTCACCTGGCACTGACCTTTAGTTTTCAAGGAGAAGATTTGTTGGCTTTAGGGACTGTGATGAGGGGAACACACTGATTCCATACATATTCATCACTGTCTGTGGTGGACCTTTCCAGGTTTCTCTGTGGCCACTAAGTTTTCTTCATGAGATGAGCATTGGGTTATCAGTATGCATCAAACAAATAAGTGTGATCTCAGATAAAGCCCCAAAGATGTCTGCACGGGCTGTGAATAAAATACCAGTATCTGGTATGTTTCTTGGACCACAGGCATAGAACTTAGAACATATTTTACATTCTTCAGAAATTAAGAGGTTATCTTGCATAAGTCAGAAAATGCTGCATGAGTGGAGAGAAGCAAATACTGACATTATAAATGAAATGTTCTAATTTTAATGAAAGTGTTAACGTGTGTGTTCCAGAAGAACAATATCAACTGTAAATTGCAAGGAACTAACAAAAAGATAGTTGATCTCAGCCATATTACAATTGTAATAAACAAAAATTATGTTTGCTTTACTACTACTACTACTAATAATAATAATAATAATAATAATAGTAATAAGTTATTATGTAGGTGATTGCATATGAAGTATATGATTTTTTTGTCTATGGGCTAGGAATTATATTGCATGACTCTGAAAACCAATTTTCTTGATCATTTCTTGTGTACCCAGTGTTGTGTAGCAATGTTTCACTTTGCACAGTTGGTTGCTACCAACTTATTTATACTAATACTTTTTACCCCAAAGGAATGCATACCAGTTATTCCTAAAGGGCTTTATGGCTGATGCTTCTCACATCCCTTTGGAAAATCGTGAGAAAGAAGCTCCTCGGTATTGGCAGATGCTCCCAGCAGCTGACAAGGAAAAACACCGAAAGAAGCTCAATGATATCAAGCAGAAATACATAAAAGATTATGAAAAATTTCTTAAGGTAATAATCCATGTTCTCCTTAACAGTATGCGACCACAGAAATTATTGTATAATATTGCCTCAGGATGCTGTGCGTGAATGTGGTTATAATTTTCTGTTATGAATTAAAGACTGTGTGCTATAAAGATAATCTAATACATAATTAGACCAAAGTTTGAAGTTAAAGAAGAAAGGGGGGAAATATTTTTAACTGTATATCTTAAAAGGAATCAGTCAGTCTTCAGAAACAATTAGAAGAAGATACAACATAGACACTCCAGTAAAATAACCTCTGTAGCTTTGATTTAAGAATGTTCTCTATTATATGGTATTATTTGTGACACTTTCTCACAAACTACAGTCTTTAGGGATCAATAAAGAGCAAATGAACTCTTGTGTCATCCTATAATTCAGCTTGTTAATGGCCGAAATGTGTGGTATGGAGTTTCTGTACAAGAAGTGCACATTACCTAAAACGTCATTGACAGTTTGAAAATGTTTCTCTTCAGAATTGTTGAGGCTCTGGTGGTCATTTGCTGACATATTATCTGTTGGCTTTCATCTCAGTATCTTCAGCTGATGTTTATTGATGTTTCTGACATTTCACTAGCACAAGTGGCTGGTTTTGTCAGAGGTTCCCCCCATTGCTGATGGCAGACTTGGCATCAGGCAATACATCAGTATTTCTGTTGTTTATAGTCATCATCATTCATAAAGGCTAGAGTGATTTTTGAAAGATTATTAATTATTTAAAAAGCAGCTCTTGTGTATTGGGGGTTCATTTTCATCATGTTTCTGAATACCTATTAAATCTCCCTGTGCCTACAAACAATTTTCAATTTCTTACTATAATCTCTCTTCCAGTAGTGAACAAATGGAGCATCCGTAACATCAGGACAGGCAGTATTAATCTACCTTCAAGCTGCTTTTATTTAATAAATTAAAAAAGACTGATTCTTTAAGATGTCTTACCTTCAGATCCTTCAATTTTGAAAACCGTCCAAGCTTACAATCAAATGTAAATGCCAACAAACTTGAGGCTTTAAATTGAGAATAATATCCTACAGCTGTAACTGTAATTCAGATTAAACAGAATTAAAAACAGAATGAACCAACACAGTTTTGCTCGTAACTGGTAACTCATGAATACCTCTGACAGCTCCTGCAGTGTGACTTATCCATGTATTGGAAGACACTATACCCTATCTATACTACAGATTATTTAATTAATACAGAACTCGTGAAAAGACTGAAAAAAGGTAAACATGAAACTTACAGATTTAATAGACCAACATTGTTTAGTGACAAACACTTGTAATTTCATTTTCTTTTTAATTACATGTATTGATTATTTTGTGTGATGCTGCTCAAATGATGACTCAATGTATGAATTTGGATTTTCTGACCAAGTCATTTTATTGTCTCTATTGTTTGCTTCTTATTACTTCACACTACGTAGTTTTGTTTTTGTTGGCATTCTAATTTAATAATCACAGGTAAAACAATTTAAAGTTTCTACATTTTTCACAAGAGTTTTTTTCCTCAACTTGCATGACAAATGTTTATAGTCTTGTATTGTAAGACACAATTATCTGATGTTTTTTTGAATTTGCAGTACAAAGTGACATTTTAAGATGTAGCAACTTCTTATATTTCCTAAAATACACACTGAACAGCAGTTTACATCATATACATTAATTTTGACAGAAGTTAATCATTTGTGATGGATGAGGTCCTTCAAGACCCGGTTTTTCGGCACACTCTTTGTCCCTCTGTGTGAAGTTTGTCATCACTCTCTCCAACATGTTTTGGAATATAACACAAGTGTCTCTCTCAGTATCATCCTTTAACTGAAGCACAGTACATGGCTTATTGATATACACTTTGTTCTTGAGGAAACCTCAGAGCAGGACAACCAGTCAACAACTCTTCTGTTGGATATCACTTTCCATGGAAACAAATTCCTTACTTTGGCCGTACACATATTCAAACTGGGAGCTGTTACAGCATCTTACTGAAACCAAACATTTCTAATATTTATACCAAGGTGATGAAGTTCCAGAACCAGAAATTCATGCAACATAGTCAAAAACCACTCAGACTTACAGTGATGGCTCTCCAATTTTCTTCATAGAAATAATGCACTATGACACCAGATTTCCCTAATCTAGCCCACACTGTAACTTGTGTCACAAAGCAGTGGGTGCTGGTGCAGTTGGTGAGGGTTGTTCCAGAACCAATAACAGCAGTTTTGTTTGATACCTCTACCATGTAGGAAAAAATGAGCTTCATCTGATGGTAAAATCACAATCCCACATTCTTCAGCTCAATATAAAACAGGTCTCACGAAAGTTCTCAACCCATAGCGGAATGGTATTGCAGGCTGGAGCTGCATCATTACATGGAATGTTGTATTGGAGATGGAACTTCCTCCAAGTGGTATTCACAGATTCTGTATTTTTAAAGAGCATGATGAAAACATGGTGTTGCACAGTCCACATTTTTTTCGTAACTAAACTGCTAATGTAGGAGAAAACAATTATCCCAAGCATGCCCCTCCACTACACTGACACATCTGCTCTACTAGAGTCAAAAACGCCATGTAACTCTGACGCACCCTGTATTATCCATCATCTGCTGTTTTAGTCTAGCTTTCATAAAGCAAAATGTAAATATTTTTCATTAGGAAAAATGTGAAAGCCAATCAAATGAATCTGTTTTCCACAGTCAAACAGTGGAAACTCCAGGTAGGAATATCAGCAATGTAGGAAAACATAGATTGCTACAATTTAAAGCATACAGGCACAATTAAAAGACACTCGTATATAGCTTTCGGCCACAGCCTTCATCAGTAAAAAAAAAAAAAACACACACACACACACAAAGCATCTCGAGCTAGACTGCATTCTGGCCCGAGGTACTGTAGTTGGCAGTCATGTGTGCAGGAGGTGTGCTTGCTTGCTGTCTTGCATGTGTGTGTGTGTGTGTGTGTGTGTGTGTGTGTGTGTATGTGTGTGTGTGTGTGTGTTTACTGACAAAGGCTGTGGCCAAAAGCTATATGTGAGTATCTTTTAATCGCGCCTGTCTGCAACTTAATGTGCCTTCTTTACTGTAAGTAGCAATCTATCTTCTCCTACATTGTTGTTTTCCACAATCATCATAAATAGATTTATTTGCTCTCACTTCCCATGAAAAGTCAGAGAAATTCATCAATCAGCACAGTAATTTTGTACAGTGTTACTAAACTTGGTATCTGTACAGACACATATATCCTTCAAAGACCTTAAGCTCAGTAATAAGTGAATAAGACTTCATAAACACAAAACGAGGGAAAAAATATCAAATGTCCATCCTACAGCTGCGATACTGACAGCAGCAGAGATGAATTTTCACAGGTAAAGCATTTGTCAGCATATACTGTTTTGCAAGCTGAATCTAGTGCACAACAGAGGGTAACATACTTACCACATATGGAAGTGTAAACCTCATCTGTAGTTCATCAGGTACATATTAGCCCAGTCAGTGATGACAAAAAAAGTCAAGTAATTGCAAATTTTTGTACAGTGTAAGGCAGAGTGTTACGAACAATATACTAAAAATCCTCACCGTTGGGATGTGAGCATGGCTGTGGAGGGACATTTAAAGGTCACTTTTTTATGTTTTTCTGTAATAACTTGAAAACTTTGGCTTCTGGTAAAAATGTTTCCCAGTACAAAATTGAACTACATTAAATTTCCTAAAAAAAATTATTATTATTGAGTTGGTGCATAAGTTTGTAGCATTTTCCACAAGTTAGATAAACACAACATGTACCGTATTTACTCGAATCTAAGCCGCACTTTTTTTCCGTCTTTTGTAATCCAAAAACCCACCTGCGGCTTAGAATCTAGTGCAAAGTAAGCGGAAGTTCTGAAAAATGTTGGTAGGTGCCGCCACAACTTTCTGCCGTCGAATTATGTAGCGCTACACAGGCATGCTTTGCAGGCACAAAGATAAATACTGGTGACAAAACCTCTGCTTTTTTTCACTGCCCCGAGTCTCGACCACTGCATTTTCATACATTATCCAACAAAGTAAATACAAATTCCGTATTGTTCATCTTCGAATGTAGCAACATTTCAACGTACTACGAAAATCCGACTGGCGAGATTGTTTGGGATGTTTGTCAATATGGCCAAGTCTACGTTCTGAATTTTTTCCTACCTGTGACAAGAGATGGTTGCTAATAAGAACTTTTATGAATTGTGAATCGCATGCAGTATTCTTTTCACCATAAGAATAATACCGTACGAATATAAACATTTTGCCATGTATTCTTTCGTGTTTGCTGCTATCTCATTTAAATCCTGTCTGCCTAATAAACTACGAAACTAGAGTGAGACAACAGCAAACGCGGCATAATATACATATCATGTCATCTTTATATTTGTATTGTTCTTATGCCTAATAGCGATACAGTCAGAAATGAAGCATGGCAATTGACAAGATTTTTAAATCTACGATGACTAATTTCTGTGCAGAATGTAATGTACTACAGAGGCGTCTGCAAAGATTTTCAGCCAGAGAAAAATTTTCGCTATACTCTCGTTCAGTACATCTTCTATCATATGCAGTCTATAATTTGGTTCTTGTTGATCAGTATCAAAGAAAGCAGCAGTGTGAGTAACAGCAAATAGCAAGCAGTCTCTTGCCATTGTTTCGCTAATGAGACGATTCCCCCCTTTTTATTGTAAGCGGCGGTAGCGCGCCCAAAAGCAAAATGCCGCGAGCAACGACAGGTCGTAAACATTCACTATCAGAATGCGACAAACAATGCATGACACAGTACAGTAATGCATTTTCAGCTTAGAGTGACGTAAACATCTATAACAAAGAGAACGTCACTTACCAGATCAAAGAAAAATAAGCAATCAATTCAAACCAGACGAAGCACGTGAAAAAGGAATGGTACCCTTATAAATACGGACGGAGTACTTGATGCTTAGCAATGGCTACATGGTAAAGCTTAACTGCTAAGCTTAAGACTGGAACCAAACTACTGTAGCTGTATAGTCATTCACTCGACCTAGATTGTGTCTCATATTACAGTGGACCAACTTTGTTTCGGTTTGGATGTGCGGCCTAAAACTTTTCTCTCCCTTGGAATTTCGAGTCTCATATTTGAGGTGCGGCGTAGATTCGGGAAAATTTTTTTTCCTTGATTTCGAGTCTCATTTTTCAGGTGCGGCTTAGATTCGAGTGCGGCTTAGATTCGAGTAAATACGGTATGCATAAGAAACTTCAGTCATTAATAATATATTCTCCTTCACTATTTGCAACAGTCTGCCAACGGTGGCATGACTGTTCGATTCTGCAACTGGAAAAATCACGTGATTTTGAGGTGAAGGAGATGAAGAACTCATCAAGCCATGTTTGGAGTCCATTTTCATCCAGAAGCTAAGTTCCTTGAATGTAATTCAATATAGAACAGAAAAGGCGAAAATCTGATGGGGCAAAATCAGATGAATAAGGAGGGTGCAGAATGAGTTCCCAACCCAACTCCTGCATCATGTTTTTTGTCAGTTTAGAGGAATATGGGCTGGTGTTGTGGAGTAGCATAATTTCACACAGTCTCCTGGTTATTGTCCATGGATTGCATCTGCAGGATGCCTCAGTTGTTGACAATAAATGTCAGCAGTGATGGTTATACCTCAGGGAAGGAATTGACAGTACACCACACCGTCACTGTTCCATTGGATGCATATCTTTCGTGGATACATGCAGGTCTGTGTACTGGGAGTTGCTGCTTTGTTTGGACTTAACCATTCCTTTCTTTTCCTTATGTTAACATTAAGGCACCATTTATTGAGACCGGTAATGATACAGGATAGGAATGGTCAGTGTTGTTGATGAGTCAGTTGATGACGAGCAAGCAGAGATGCACATATTGGCCACCCACTGAGCTTTGTGATTTTGACTTAGAGCACGAGTACTCATACAGTCAATTTTTGAATCTTCCCCATTGCATGCAAATGTTGCACGATGTTGAAATGATCAATAGTTCATCATGTTTGCCAGTTCTTGCGTACACTGGTGTAGATCATTGTGGATTAGTGTGTTCAAACGATCTTTGTCAAATCTCAGAAGTCTTCCTGAACGTGGAGAGTCACTAATATCAAAATGATCCACCTCAAAACAAGAAAACCATTTTCATGTTGTGCTATGTCCAATGGCATTATTCCCACACATGGCACAAATATTCCTGGTTGCCTCAGGTGCTGTCACCCCTCTGTTGAACTCAAAGAGAAGAATATGTCAAAAATGTTCTGATTCCTCCACTTGGTAATCATTATCTAGCGTCCACAGCTCCACTTACTATCTCTGTATGACAAAATGACAGTATGTAAACTCAAATAGTAACAATAAACTATAAATAAATGACAGTCTATAAATAAATCCATGGTAGCCGGAATATCAACTCAACTTGCAAAACAAAAACACTACAAACTTATGCACCACAGTAATAAAAGTAGTGTTTTAATGGTATAAAATTAATGTTTACTATTACGTGGAATGAGTCGAGAACGAATATTAAATTGTGTACCACATCTAAGTGCAGGGTATTAGGAGAGGTAGGTATGAGAGTTCAGAAAAGGGGAGGGAGTGGGTGGGGGCGAGGTGTTGGAAAACAAACAAGTAAGGGAAGTCAGGTTGCCAGAATGTTGTCATGCATTACTCTCCTTTGTAGATGTGCGAACCGGAGAACGAGCGGGTGAGACCTCACTCTCTCTATCCCCTACTGTGTCACAAAAAGCAACTACAGGGATTTCACACAGCTATACTGACTCTTTCTCAACTCCCCTTATGAAATAATGGTGGACAGACGCTTTGGGGGGGGGGGGGGGGGGATGTATTTTCCACAAAGTGTGTTAGAGGGGTTGTATATTCCATGCAGTGTGTTGAATACATATACGAGTTACTAAAAATAATGGGGAAATTGAGTCATTGTCATCCTGTACGGCAGTTGGAGTGTTCTTTCATGAAAGTCAGCTACCATCATGAGTGCTGCTTGCTTTTCAGTTTAAAAAAGGACTAACCTCCCCAACATTTCCTGTGCACAACTCCATCTAAGTAGACAAAATAACTTAACTGAGCTCGTGTCTATATAGCAGAGTTATTTTTGGTTTATTATGTGAGTACTTATTTGCAGTTGTTAAGTGAGCATTTATGTAAAATACATTCCAATTAACAGTGGGTGACAAGTTCTTGTAGCGGTTCACCTCCAGTATTTATTTCATTTGTTATCCTCGGTGTCGACATACTGCGTTGCTGTGCTGGCTGAAAAACAGGGTTTGTAATTCTGACACTGACTACTGAAAATAATGTAGCCGACAGGTGCACAGTTGCGTTTCACAGTACTTTAATTTCACTGTTCACAACCCCTCAGTAATGTACAGTTATTTGGCCATTGCACTACTGTTTATCTTTCGATAAGCCTCATTAATAGGTTGCAGGCAAACATCCAGGTACTGCTACAATAGTTTCCTGATGTACATCTACGAGCAGTAAAAACCTAACCACAAAGTTCACATTTCTTGAATAATAAACAGGCAAATATGGAAACAGACAATGTCATTGTTTTTACACACACAGCCTATTGGTGTAACACTTATTTCACTGTTAAGTCGATGCATTGTTATTGTTCTAACCAAAACAGGTTTCTCGTCTGTAACTCGGCCATGGAATGACTGTCTCGTGACCAAAAATCAGGCCCTTACGTATCATCACAATAATAGATACTGAAATTTCACATTTTTTATGTTTAATTTACAGAAATTACAATTAAAACTTAACTCATTTGATTAACTGAATACATCAAAAAATTGGTTCTTTTTAACAGTTTCTTCTACTGCACGAGTTAGGTCGAATTATTTGTCTAAATCATGAAATTAACATACATAGTTACGCAAACAATACTTTTGACAAAACTGTTAATTACTTTGGAATTGCCGGCCGGAGTGGCCGAGCGGTTCTAGACGCTACAGTCTGGAACTGCGTAACCGCTACGGTCGCAGGTTCGAATCCTGCCTCGGACATAGATGTGTGTGATGTCCTTAGGTTAGTTAGGTTTAAGTAGTTCTATGTTCTAGGGGACTGATGACTTGAGAAGTTAAGTCCCATAGCGCTCAGAGCCATTGCCCTGTAATAAAAGATACTAACTATGAATAGTCAAAATAAATTAGAAAAACAATTACATACATAAAACTAATCACGAAATTAGATCTAGTGTTATATTCTTTAAAACTGGGGACCAGCCTTTCTCTTTTATGGAAATGCAAATAATATTCACCTATGTTAATGTTAATTAGTTAAAATTGAAAAAATGAATTTTAAGGAGGCAGATGGCAAAATAAGAGGGGAAGTAAAAATATCCCAGCTTGCTTCTTCACATGCGTAACTTTTAAGTGTGGTGTTATCAGTGATCTACTGCTGTTAGTGGAACACAGAATGGCTCTGTTAAGGTCATTTACAATGTATTGTAAAGTCTTGTAATTGTGCGATAGTCACTTAGTGGTCAATTAATGACGGACCAGAAAATTGTTGCACTTCCATCACCATTAATTGTGTTCGTTTATTTTATTTACTTCTTCATCCATAGTACAGTAGTTTCAGACATGTTAGAAATGTTATAGAAATAATATATAAAACATTAACAAAGTAGCATAGGACTAGGCGAGGATAGGGCAGGAAATTGGTCATGGTCTAATCAAGGGTATTGTCCCAGCATTCACGTTAGCAACTTGAGGAAACTATGGAAAACCCAAGTCAGGCTGGCCGGATGGGTAATAAACCCCAGTCCTCCTGAATACAAATCCATTACATTAAGACTGGAGTAGCCACATCACACAGTACATGATTAGTAAGGGAATCACATAATCTGCATTGTGAGTGCCATATGCACAAGAACTAAATCAATAAACAAGAAATTTTGAAAATACAAACACTACTGGAAATGTTTAAAAACATGAAAACATTACATAAGGCTGCTGGAAAGTACAGTATGAAAGTACAGTATGCGTATTAAGGAAATCGGACTTTGTACTGCTCCTCGGTGGTGGTGTGTCTGCTAAATTATATTTGCTGCGCTAGCCAACAACACCTGCTAAAGCGACTACTATTTATCAGTGTGTCAAACCTGGGTGGGATGGCGCTGATACACAGAGATGACAAATGTATTAAAACGCGTAACGACACCATAGAGTTCCGCAACGCCGTGTACTATATCAGCTATCTGCAAGTAGTTGTGAGGATGGAAAGTTTAACCAAATGCTTACCACTCGCACGATAGCTACCGCCGAAGATGCAACTGGACCACCACTAGTACAAATGGGTTCTGGTTTTATCGGCTAGTGTTAGCTCTGAATTGGAACTTTTAGTTAACGCATCTGACTATCACAAGATTTTACAGGTTCGACCAGCAAGCTAACACCAAAAGTAATCTACTAGTCGATGGAATCAAACACAAACTACTAGTCTGATTAGGATGCGCTACTTAAGTCAATTAAACTCAACTCACTGTGATGTGCCACACTTCACAGCAGTGTGATCGGAAACCTCACTTATATAACCCAACACTCCAACACTGATACCTTGGATTTATCTTATCTTTTTCCCAGCTTGAAAACTATCCAACGTGGAGTTTAAGCGTTCCTTTTAATAGAACCCCACTGAAGCAATCAGTCTAGACTGAACTTTCTTAGCTACCAGTTAGTTTAATTTTCGTAAGAGCACGCCAGTGATATAATTACACTGAATCGTTGCTAGTCGGAGATTATTAATCCTATACAGTCACTGCACTGCAGCTCTACCCTTGCTTATTTCTTTTTACAAACACACACAATGGATAATGCTATTTGCACTCTATCAATGATAATGGTTTACGCTACAACCTTCATAGTTTATTAATTCCCCATAACTTAACTTTTCCACTTTTTATCGCTTAAACAATCAGACTAAAACCTCTTTCATATACTTTAAACCGAACTTTACGCAATTATCGTAACAAACTCTCAGTGTGATTTATCTTTCACTTTAATATTCTTTGTCCTGCTTGTACTTTACCGTTTTGATTCACTGCACAATATTTAACTTCTTTTTTTTTTTTCCTCTCTTTTTTTTTTTTTTTTTTTTTTTTTTTTTTTTTTTTTTTTTTTTAGATTCAAAGATTCTGTTATCATATTTTCAAGATATGGGGAGAAATGATAAGACGAGGCACCAATTTTTACTTTATCAAGCACAGGGCCTGAGCATCTTTTTATTTAGCGATTTTCTTAATTTTCAATGTCTCCGCAAAGTATCGTCAGGCGTGAGTGCTGGTGGTAAACTACTTCCCCACTAAGCGGAAGCTAGTAAAAAAAAGAAACAAAATACCTAAGCATCACCGCCACTTTAAAGTATCATTAATATTCACTCACATCAAAGCAAATCTCTCCCTCTTCAGGCATTGGCATACGCGGACCCTCTATACCAAATTTAAAATACTCAGCACTCACAATTTCAAAGAGACAATTATCATGCTCTACTCAGTTAATAGGTCTTGGTTCCGTCAGTTTTGTCGGATGGAAGATTACTATTCCACCAATTCGCGCATGTCACAAAGTATCTGACACAGATTGGTTCTCCCGTTTACATTAATCAAACTAGGATGTCCATTCTCACAATAATAACATGACAATCACAGGCCGCACTTCAATTTGAGAGTTCTTTAAGCCGGAGATTCTATTGCCTTATGACTTCCCCCACATTTACAACCAATACAGTCGCACACTCAGCCAAAGCTTTAGCAAATCCTTATTATAGAAGTGGCAACGGCACATGTACCTTTGTGCTTATCCTTATTAAACCAATCACTCACAAAGTCTTTGCGTGAAAGCGATACCAAATACACACAATCAAGACTGAAAAGAACCTCGCCTTAGCACGAGATACAGAACGCCTGATTGCGAGTAATCCTAAGGTTAACTTGACCAAACTTTACACTATCACTAATCACATGAAAACGCGAGAAAACCCCATCTCTTAGCATGTCTCACAACGAGTTACTCTTTTAAAGCAAACTCCCAATATCATCGCACATCCCTCTACCAATTGCGAACAATACACCTCGCGCAATAATTACATATAACTTCCCATATAGGCCATAACCCCATCACGGGTTCAACTAATAACTTTAGAAGCCCAAATCTGACATTAAATCACTTGAGCACCAACTCCAAATAGGCTTACACTTCACAAGTGTCACGAACTGGCTGACGTTACCCCGTGACCTCAATGGTGTCTAACTCCCTGATGCCGCAAATGTAACTTTCTACACGAGATCTCAATGGTAACTCCTCTTGAAACAAGGGACAAAACCAAGACCCAGAATTTTTGAACAAACAAACATGTGACGTTAATTGTCTCTTTATCACAGCTTTTATTATTAGATGCTTTCATTCCTCTTCAATAGCGGCCAGCTGCGCATCAGTCGATATCTTTGCCGCGCGCCACACTGCTGCTATCGTCACAGTCATGTGACATCTCTGGCCGCAACAGGCTCTGCTGCATATGCTCTTTCTACATCATAATTTTGACAACATTTTCAGAAGCAAATACAAATAAAATTAACACCCCCCCCCCTTTTTTTAAGTCGAAATTGATACTTCAATAATAAGTTGAGGCAACTTACATATGTAATGCCACATACGTATACCACTCACACTACTTTTCAGTTTTGGGGCACTACAACTTACATTGAAATATATGAAGTTACATAACACGTAGATGACATACTTCTATTGCAGAGGGAGCCAATTTAAGCTCCTGTTAGAAATTGGGGAAATCTTAGGCGGAGGCTGGGATAGTGCATTTGATATCCATCATGTTGTGAAAAATGTTTCAGCCATTGATAGTCCAGACTGCGAAATCAACTTCGTTGAATACAAGGTCTGTTCAGAAAATTCCAGAACTTTGTCCACAAAATTTTTCTATGCTTACCTTTTACTTATTGTACATAGTCTCCTCCTAAATACTCTCCTCCACAATTGGTACAATATTCCCAGTGCTATTACCACTTTCTAAAGCAGTCTTGGTATATCTCGCACTGGATCACGTGAAGTGCTGTCAACAAATTTTCCTTTATCTCGTCTGTCATTGCAAATCTTCGCCCTTTCAAAGGGGTTTTAACTTTGGAAATTAAAAAAAGTCTACAGGGGCCAGGTCTGGAGTACAGAGGAGGAGGCGTCACAGTGATTTCATTTTTTTGTGCAATAGTCATGCACCAACAGAGATAAGAGTGTGGTGTCAACAATGAATTGAATTGTCTGATCACATTTGAAGTTGTTTCCTTCTCACATTTTCTCGCAGACATGGCAATATGTCCTGAGAGTACCATCGATTGACAGTTTGTCCCTATGGCGTGAATTCATGATGAACAAATCCTTCAGAGTTAAAGAAAACTATCGTCATTGTTGTGACATTTTACCTGACCTGAAGAGCTCTTTTGGTCTTGGTGAACCTTTCCCAACCTATTGTGAAACCTGAACCTTGCTTTCAACATTGTAATTGTGGACCCATGTCTCATCACCAGTTATGATTCTCTTAAGGATCATCTCATCCTCATTTGCCAATCCAAAAGCTCTTCATAAATTATGAGGCGAAGGTCTTTCTGGTCTTGATTCATTAGCCGTGGGACGAGATTGGTACAACATGATGCATTCCAAGATTCTGTTTCAGGATTTCATGACACAGTCCAACTGAAATGTTACATTCATCTGCAACCCTCTCAGATGGTCAGTCATCAATTGGCAAGCAAAGTTTCATTGACATTCCTGATGTGTGTGTGTGTGTGTGTGTTGCCGGGAGACATTGAAGGGCTTTCTGGATGAGGGTCATCTGCAACTTCCATCTGGCCATTTTTAAACCATGTGAAACATTCGTAACACAGAGTATGGCTTAAGCACTCATCACTGTAGGCTTCCTGCATCATTTGGTGTGTCTCTGAAAAGGCTTTCTTTGGTTTCATGCAAAATTTAATGCAGATGCTTTTCTACTCCAACTCTGCCATTTTGAAATTTGCAAACTGTGTGACACAACATTCTACTCAATACGGCTCTGAACAATAAGTGACAGCTTTGTTTACATAATAGCTAATTTGACAACAATGAAACTTCTGGCAGTTACACATTAAACACAGATGTGTGCAGCTATGCCAACTTTATCTCGCTCCAACACACCATTGGCGTGAAATCACGAATGTTCCAGAATTTTTTGAACAGACCTCGTTGACAGTGTTATCATGTTACACTTGGGACAGACCTTTCCATATGGTAGACAGTCGACAGCTCCAGCTGTGGACCTTTTTTTAATATAATAGCTAACTTAACAACTGCAAATAAGTACTCGCCCAATAAACTGAAAATGATTCCACTTCATAAACATGATCTCATTGAAGTTATTTTGTGTACTTATATGAGAAAACCTGATAGGAAATGCTGATGAAGTATAGTCTGCCTGTAGACTAAAAATCTAGCTACGTTCTTGGTGAGGGAAGTTGCCTTTCCTAGAAGAATTCTATAGCTGCAGTGTGACTAAGGATCAGTGTCTCTCTCTTACTAGTGTAGAACACCATGCAGAGATTTATGCAGATTCTGTCTGTATGTGTTATTTGTGTTAGCATTTCCTGTATTCCATGTAATGTTAACACAATTAGTGGAAAATAAACACCCTTGCACAATGCGTTGCCAGTAGTTCATAAGGCCAGCTGTAGAGGGATCAGTATAGCTTTGTGAAACACCCCATAGTTGCTTTTTGAGAAATTGTGAGCTAGGGAGAGTCGAGACTCACCTGCTCATTCTTTTGTTTGCGGACCTATAAAGGAGGGAATTGCATGACCTCAATCCAGTGACCTGCCTTCCCTCGTGTATCTCCCCCTACACCACCTGCCCACGCAACGATCAGTCACACACCCGGAACACAATTTGTCTCTTAATATGGTTCTACCATACATAAATGGGATAGACACATTTAATACTTCCAGAAAGGCAAATATCCCGAGTTCGAATCTCGGTCCAGCACACAGTTTTAATCTGCTGGGAAGTTTCATTCAATTTTTGTTCTTAACACACTTCATTTGACAATTAAAATTAACTTTACACTATTAAAACACTATTTTAATCCTCTCTGATTTTTCAGTCCCCTGCAGCATGGAAACTATTAGTCATAGAGAAAAAATGAAAAGGAAGTTTGTTTTACAAAATTTAATTTAGTTTAATTTTGTACTGAAAAACGTTTCTGTAGAAGCCACAGTTTTTGAGTTGTTCAGGAAAAGCATAAAAAGGTGACCTTTAAATGCTTCCACCTTCACACACACACACACACACACACAGCCAGTCAGGATTTTTGATATCTTGTTCATGACACTCCCTCCTACCAGTTTGCAAAAATCAGGAACTACACAATATTTTTCCCAGATTTTCTTTAATGACTGGACGTATGCAAAATAATCAGAAAATTGCAAAGCCTTATACAAACGTTAAGTACTTCAGACGAGTTCTCATGTAGATGGTGTGATACTTAGAGTGACTTTTAGAACAGTATTATCTAGGGAAATTTCACATTGATTCCAAGTGTGTTTGTAAAATAATGGTGTGGCAGTGTGTTTTAAAAAAGATTCATTCAATTTCACAAGAATATGTTTTCTACAAGACTGGAGATAGAAACTTGAAATATATTTTAACAAACACATCAGTATTATAAGTTCACCTCAGTGCCAGCTGCAAGCCAGCAGTTCATGTGGTTGCTGGCAGGAGTCTTCCTGGTGCAACCAGCTTAGTCCCTAGTGCAGCCAGCTCAGTCCCTTGTTCCGCCATTATTCATTGTGCACTGAGTTGAGATGGTGACAACACAGCAACAAAGGTTTTTCTCATTCTCAATTCCAGCAGATCCAGATCTCATATGACTGAGCGACTGATATAATATGGCACTGTATCTCCTACAGCTCAAAGGATTCAGTGATGTTGCGAGCAGTTATAGGACACTTGTTGTTTTGTAAGAGGAAATCCACAAGTTCTTATTCAAGGTGTAAATGCTTTCAACAGAGCTATGTAAGTAGTGCACTGACACTTGTGTTTCAAACTGAATTGCTGTGAACCCTTCATGATAGCAATAAAGAGCAACATTTAGTTTTCTTAATTCATTCTGGATATGGAAGGAAGATATTTTTTTTCGCATTTAGTGTTCAGTGATTTTTCCGTTTAAGTGGAAAAATGAACAGTCACAACATAAGAATATGGAGAACAGAGCAGCTATAGACCATAGTCTAGCATGAGAGAGGCTCGCGTGTTTTGTACCATTTCCCAAGAAAAGATTTACAGCCCTTTTTTTGGAGGAGAGACAGTTACAGGAACTGTTTGGCTTTTTACACAGTTACAAAAACACATTGAAAATCTCATTTTTCAGCAGGCCAGAGCACCTTTGCTCACTCATTCCTAGTAACAGCATTTTTAACAATAAGCTGTCTCAACAGTGGACTGGCTGGAAGGAGCATATGGATCTTGCATTGTACCATTGGTTCCCAAGGTCACCATCTCATGGGGATATTTTAAAAGGAAGCTGTTTCTTTGCACCTCCCCTTTCAACAGATTTGGGTAAACTGTGACACTGCATAGAAACAGTAGTGAATGCAGTAACACCCAGACATTCTCAGAAATGTATGAGACAACTTTGACTGATGTTAGGACATTTGTTGTGCATCTGGTGAAGGACGCATTGAATATTTATGATCAGTAAATGAAAACTTTGCTTCCTAACGTAATTGTAAAAAGTGCCGCAAGTTTGTAGGTGCAAGCATATAAACAATAAAGCCTAGTAAAATTAGATTTTTTTAAATATATATTTCATACCCTAAGTGTGTGCTAAAATATGCCCCAAGTTTCTGTGTTCATTCATGTAGTGTTATGGAAGTGGATGGAGTTTTTTGAAATAGTCTGTTACCAGGAAGATGCTGATTTGGCTGCCAGAGTCTTATTTAAATAATTGATGGATGTTATAGTACACTTTGAATATCATAAAAAAGATGCCAGTGTGATTTTTTCCGCTGAATGGTCCAGTATTGCCATTTCTAAAGGGAAGCCATTAGGTAGAATGGCACATGAATGTCAACAGTGACTCTTGAATTGGTTTGCTAAAGGAAACATTTGGGTATTGGTTTATATTGCTGAGAAGCACTGTCGCTTTGGAATTTTGGTAATTCTTTCTTAAAGGTAGCCATTTCATGGTCAGAATGGCTCGGACGAGTACCTTCAAGACACACAAATGAAGACATCTGTATTAAGAACTTTTGTTCTCTACATGAATATTCATGTTACAGTGCAGTAAAGGACGATTTAGTGGTAATGCTTCCCTTTTTCTGTATGATTTATTGTGTGCTTTAAACAGGGAATGAATGACAGTTAACATATTAATAGTGTGAATTATCCAGTTTTTCAACAGAGCTGTTAATTTGTGTTCACAAGACATCAACTGGTTTCATTCATTATTTTCTTGATTGTTACTTTTCCCCTCATTTGAATATAATGCAGAGTTAACCACTAGATAAAGCAGCTGGTAGACTTCAGTTTATTGTTAGAATACTGGGGAAGTGCAATCAGTCTACAAAGGAGATTGCTTACAAATCACTTGTGTGACCGGTTGTAGAATATTGGTCAGGTGTTTGGGACCCATACCAAATAGGACTAACAGGGGTTACTGAACATGTACAGAGAACAATAGCACAAATGGTCACAGGTTTGTTTGACCCATGTGAAAGAGTCACAGACATACTGAAGAAAGTGAACTGGCAGACTCTTGAAGATAGACATAAACTACCCCAAGAAAGTCTATTAATAAAGTTTCAAGAACCGGTTTTAAAGGCTGACTGTAGGAATATATTACTAGCCCCTACGTATTGCCCACATAGGGATCATGAGGATAAGATTAGAATAATTGCGGCACGCACAGAAGCATTCAAACAATCCTGCTTCCCACAATCCATATAAGAATGGAATGGGAAGAAACCGTAGTAACTGGTACAGTGGGGCGTACCCTCTGCCATGCACTTCATGGTGGTTTGCAGAGTATAGATGTGGATATAGATGTCATGAGAAATATAGATCCCCAGTATAAAAGGAGTCGAGGAGTATAGTTTTTTCTGCAGAGAAACAGTAACAGCAGAACGGGTCAGTCAGGAGAGTAATGTGACTTCAAATGTGGACAAGTCAGTGGACGCATAACAGATCGTCGGGAATATTACAACCCTACTAAAGCTGCCAAAGACTATGGTTGGTGACATGATTATTAAATAGAACCACAAAGGAACAACCACAGTTAAACTAAGACCAAGTAGACCTCATTTACCGATGGATAGGGACTGTTCAGCACTGTGGAGAGTGGTTGTAAGAAACTACATGAGATCAGGGGAAGGAATCACTCAAGAGTTTTTAGAGTCCGGCTAACACAATGACTGTGCATAGTGAGTTAAAATGAATGGGGAGTGCAATGTTCGAGCGGCCCCTCATGAACCACAAATTTCTGTAGTCAGTGATAAATGACGCTTGAGGTGATGTAAAGAGTGACACCACTGAACAGTGGATGACTGGAAACTAGTGATTTGGAGCGATGAGTCACACTTTCCTTAGTTGCAATCCAGTTTTTCAACAGAGCTGTTAATTTGTGTTCACAAGACATCAAATGGTTTCATTCATTGTGTTCTTGATTCAGCGAATGGAAAAAGTTACCTGCCATCATGTGGTAGTACCAACTGTGATGCTCAATGGTGATGGTGTTAGAAAATATGGGGTGTTTTTCATGGTTAGGAAGCAGTTCTCCTAATAGCGTTTAAGAAAGTGCTGAATGCAGAAGAATTATGAACACATTTTACAACATTCTGTGCTGTGTACAGCATAAGAACAATCCAGAGACAATGATTGTATCAGCATGATAATGCACCATATAATAAAGCGGTAAATGGAAGGCAGTGAGGCGCAACGTGAACCCAGTGGAACACCTCTGGGATGAGTTAGAACATCGACTTTGTTCCAGGCTCCATCCTGCAACTTCAATCTGGTTTCAGCTCTTGAAGAAGCATGGGTTCCACAGACATTGAGACACCTTATTGAAAGTGTCCCCAGCAGAGTTCAAACTTTCATAAAGGTCAAGGGTGAACACATCCCATACTGTTGTGCACTAATAGTTGTATGTGTACTTTTTATCAGACAGTGTAAATTGTGAGAATATTAGTGACTCAGTTATCAAAATAAATGCCCAGTATTGACCCATTTCATAAGATTTTTGTACCGATACTTTATTGTTGTCAAGTTGCTGTGAAATTCCATAACAAGCAAGTACCCTCAAGGATCTTCACTTCTGAATAGTTTTGGCTGGCTGACTTGGAAATAATTTAAGTCAATAATCAAAAATTCAACATTGAAACCTCTTCATTGACTCCAGTAATACTACCCCCCCCCCTCCCCCCAATTTCCTATATAAATGCAAAATTGATGTAACTCTCAGCTCTGTTTTGCCCTATTTTATTTTCAAGCACAGTTGCCATTTGTGACTCAGTCTGTGTAGACCTTTTCTTTTATATATTTAGGTGTCATTATGCATTCGTGTGGAGAAACAAATTTCTTTACTTTATTTTTAATGACCACTGAAGCTCAGAAGTTTACCTTTGCTCATTTTCGTTCTAATTTTTATTCTGTGTGCTAAATCATTGGATGTTTTATTTAAATTTTTGAAGATACATTGTGCTATGTTGACTGTCCATATAATTGTCTTTTTTAAGATGCCTGGGAACAACACTAGAAAAGATCTTTCGTGATTTTGTAGCTCATATCATGAGCTGATAGAGAAATATAGCATGCCTAAGTGTAAATTAAAAGGTATTAGGCAAGCAAATAACATTAGGCTCAATTACTTAGCAGAGCTGTAATATGGACAAATAAGTACCTCCCATATTCTCTCTCTCTCTCTCTCTCTCTCTCTCTCTCTCTCTCTGTGTGTGTGTGTGTGTGTGTGTGTGTGTGTGTGTTAAAAACAACCTAAGTTATTGAGTAATATTTTTTCATGTGTTGTAACTATTTAGCTACCTCATTTGTGGATGTTATCAACAGTGCTCATATAGTCATAGACATCTCTGCTAACATACAAAAACTTAACACATTTATTACCATTCTGCTTCTTCTAGGGTTTGTCTCAAGAGGAGCTGAAAGAGTACTCTATGCAGAAGGCAAAGTTAAAACAGACTGAAGATGCCCAGTCATCAGAAGATTCTGACACAGACGATGGCAGCAAAGAAAGTGATGGTTCAGAAAAAGTTTGTAAATTTACTCTTTTTCAAAATTCATTTATAAAGGGGCAGCTATTCTCTCTCTCTCTCTGTCTGTCTCTCTCTTTCAGGCTTAAAACTCTTTCTCTTGCCAATATAACTTAAATGATAATTTAGTCTCACTGACAGTTTTTCATGTGATAGTTGAAACTAGTGTGCAACATGTTTCAGTGGATGGTGACATACTAAGTAATAGTGACTTTTGAGGTAACTGCTAGTAAACTTATATGTGAATTAATTAGCAACTAAATGTGGGTACACGGAAATGTGAGCAGGTGAGGGAAGAAAATAACATGGGCAGAACTGGCTTTTCTAACTTGAGGCAGCTGTATGACTATCAGAAAAATTTGACATAAGCTGACAGCTGCATTTTATTTCTAGCAGCTTTCATTTGCATTAATCAATATCTCATTAATGTTTCTTTTGTCAAAACACATTACTGATTATTAGAATAATATTAAAAACAAAAGCAAGAAATGTGATCACTGTCCTGTAGCTAATTGATGTGTGGCACATACAAACATGCAAAAGTGCAGAGACATTACTTTTTCTAGTTAAAGTTTACACTGTACCCCACATAGTGTAAAAGACATACAAATGCGTTCACCTTGACCATGAGTATCCATGTGTGGAGAGATTATGCTTTTGTAGAAAAAGGGAGCTAGTAAAAAAGCTGGTACAGTATCTCTATTGTTATCCGTATGTCTGCGCCATGTGTCAGTCTGTTGTAGGTTAGTGACTGCCTTTCCTCATTGTTATTTGTTGTTTCCATTCTTTTGTTATGTAGTTTTAAGCAGTCCTGCCATGCTTATAGAGAATCTGCTGAAATACCAGTTATTTTTAGTAGATGTCCAGTAAGAACACACGTCACTTAATTGATTTTGCTGTAAGCCATGGCCATTCATTTTGTTTTGCATTTCTTATAGGACTCAGACTCTGATGCAAATTCATCATCGGACAGTGATAGTGACTCTGATGATTCAAGTGACTCAGATAGTGATGCTGAAAAGACAAAGGGAAGTGATGATTCATCTTCTATGACTTCTTCAAGTGATAGTGATTCAGAGTGATCTCTTGACTTCATCACTGTGTGTATATGAAGATTTGAGACTGAAAGGGGTTTTATTAAAAGAAAGGAAGAGAAAAATTTCTGTATGGGCCAGACTGGTGCTGTGGGGCAGATTTATGTCCCAGCTACAGAATGTTTAACAAGAAATATATTACATTGCTTGAAAGCACAGCAGTGTCAAACTTAGAATTATATTTTGTAACTAGACTGGTTGCTTGCTGTCAGTTTAGTCCCTCTAACCATGTAACTTCCTACCATGGTACATTCCACAGCAGAGAAATGAAAACATGGAATTTTATGAAAAAGTGTTTAGATATAACTTTTTTTAAATATTTGTGAAGCAAAAAGAAAATTTAACTGTTCTGTAAATGGAAATATGTACAGTGCACCAACTTCATAAATGGCACACAGGACAGGATTTTTGCTACCTGTACTCAATTGTCATTAATGACTTTCACTAACACAACCTAGCTCACTCAGGCTAATGTTATTTACCTTGAGAAGGAACAGTGATGTGTTCTGTAAATGTTCACAAAAATTATGTGAGAGACTGGAACTTTGTAGGTGGAAGCTCTTCTTGACAATGTATATTGTCTGTTTTTCCACCTATCTGCAAATTCTTAGTCAAACTTTTGTGACCCTTTTTTTATCCCATCTCTCCTCTGTTCTGCTTTTTATCCTTTTCCTCCTGTCTCACTTTTTTCTGTTTTTTGTTACCAGTAACTGATTATCGTGCCTGCATCTAGTTTCTCCCTCTTTAAACCCCCTTGTCATTTCAGAATCTGTAGGATGCCTCTACCTACAAGAAATTTTTGTTAATTAGGTGATTGCCTTGTCCCATTAATTACTACTATTATTTTGCCTCTGTTACTTAGAATAAAATTTATTCTACATCATTCTCCATCCAGGGCGGTCTTCACCCTTACATTATCCTTTGATTAGGTTACAATTATTTAAAGGATCTTTGGCTTTTAAATGTTGCTGTCAGTCATCAACTTTTTTTATAAATATTGTTGTTTCATATATTTTTAAACATTTTTATTGCTTTATATTTTCCTATTTCTTCTGTGTATCTTCTTGTGAGAATCTAATTTTATGTTTTGTAAACATTTAAACCACTTGGCTATTTTAAAGTGTATAGTAAGACTGATGCGTACAAATCTGACCGAGATGTGCATCAGTGTCTTTACCTGGAGTGAAGGCTGAATATCTCGGATGCTCCATTACCTAATAAGTAAATGGAAATTTGTGTATATTGTCTGTCATAAAAGAATATTCTCTAAGTCAGTGACCTATTTTTATTTACCAATTTTGTAATTGTCTTGTATAAATTATTGTATGTTAGATGTAAATATTTAATGGTACACTTCTGAAGTGCATTGTAATAGTTGGTAACTGATATGCTGAATTCAAGTACAAATCACTTTATGTCTAATTTCTGTATATTACTTCTGTTTACTTTCATGTCATAAAAATATTTCTAAGATGTATGTGTTGTATAAGGAATCACAAGCTTTTGTCTTAAAGCAGCTGTAAAAAGGAGATATAATTTAACGTTCATCAGGCATAGTTTCTTTTATTTATTATATTAGGGGCACAATTTTTTTCTATAATAAAGTGTTTGTGTTTTAGCTGACCTCCTTTACTATTCATTTTGGAATTTTTAAAGTGATTTAATGGATATGCTATAAGAATGGATCAAGTGAGGCACAAAACAGAACTGTTCTAAACAACATTCATGACTTCAAAATGTTAATTTTTTTGGTCAGGGAATTGTAATTACAATCTCATATATCTTCATATGTCGAAACACTGTACTAAGCATTTTAGTAAGTGGCATTCTAGCTACAACGAAAACAGGATTATTCTAAAACAAAAAGTTTTCATTGAAATACATTTTTATGTGGTTGTGTGTTGTATTATGATGTGAGTTCATCTCTCTTACATGTTTGACAGCACTGTGGCCTAAATACTGTAAGCTTATTTCTGCAGTCTCTGTTGGAATATGCTGAAAAAGCATCATAATAATTCCAAATCTGAATTTAAATATTCTTACCAGGTGTTTGTAAAGCTCTAGATGTCTCAACAAAGTGGTTCAGGGACAAAACAAGAGACAGCTGGAGTTGCACAGTTCTGGGAAAAAAAGGATATGTGAACACTGCAAATGTCTTAAATCTGTATTTTTGCCCCATTGCTGGTATTAAAAAAATATTTTTTGCTGGGCTATTAATTGATTTTCAGAAGAATAATGTTCATTTACTGTAATGGTTTGAACATGGTGATGAAATTACAGCATATTAGCTCTGAGATTTGAAATAATTTTTACCAGCCCACCAGAAAGCAGAGAGGAATTACTTATTTTGTAGGCTGCCGCCTCCCTCACCCTTTATCTCTCTCTCTCTCTCTCTCTCTCTCTCTCTCTGTGTGTGTGTGTCGGGGGGGGGGGGGGGGGGCGAGCAAGCGCGCATGGTTATATGTATAGATCAAATGGGTTGAAATATTCAGTTCCCATTAATTACATATTTTCTCCACCCATCCTTTTTTCATGTGATTATGAATTAGTTTTGTGTACCTGCTTGCATGTTAAATGGCAGTTGGTGTGAAACTAGCACTGCTTCCGGAAGTGTTTTCAGTTACCATTTTGTTCCTAGAATTGTACATGTACTTTCAAAACACTCCTGTTGCCAGCAGAAATAATAATAAGGTAGTTTCTTGGTGTATAATGTGTGTAATGTGGCATTTCATAAATGCAGCATACTCAGGGTTATTAAAATATAAATTGTTTATTTTCTGCTACCTGATTCTCCTTCTCCATATTTGCCATTGCAGAAAAGAGCTTTTCAGCCCCAAAAAACATTTGTTTAGGAGTCAGATCCGTCCATTTCAAAGTAGGCAGCAATTAAAAGATTTGTGCTGATACTTATTTGAATATTGTCCGTACTTTTTATATAACTAATCATTTCTGCTATTTTCATCATTGGATTTTTCTAAATACACTTAATGTAATCATTTGACATCACTTCTACTTTTGGACTGTAACATTTCCACTGTTTCTAATAAACTATAAACCAGAATATTTTCGTAAGTCACTGTTTTGATGATTAGATTATGTAAAAGGAATGAAGTTTACCCATTTTACATGTACTGACATTAATTGTTATTGCAAAAGACTTTCACTTGGGAATCTCTGTGGCAATTAGCTGCATTATACTTTGTATCATTTGTTAATGCGGATAACATAATTTTCATTGTCTTTGGATTAATGTTTACATCCACAGATCACCATAATCATATCCCTGGATTTACTTCTAGGCAACATCATTGGGAAAAAATACATTAGTGACAATGCTTAAGTGAACAGAAATAGATAGTGCCACCACTGAAAGATCATATATGGTTGTTTCCTTTATACACAGTGAAACAAGTTGTAGTAACAGTTATGCTTCAGTAACTTTATGGTCACCCATTTTCTTCTCTGTACAGGTTGGGGAAAAATTACTAAACCTTCAATAACATATTAATTATGAGAATTGTCCATGTGTACTAAATGTGTGTTCGGTATTCTTAGCCTTTGTTTCAACTTTCTCTGTATTCAGCTTCTCCTTTCTGCCAAATCGACACTTTCATTACAGCGTTAATAGACCAGCCCATGTGGTTGTTAAAAATGTACCAAATTGTGAAAGACCCACTAAAGAAATCCGTGGAGTGGTGCACTGCCTATGGCAACTAAGTTAGAGTAGTTTGAACTGACTGTTTATTACAGATTGCTTTGTGAACGTATTTTATGAAAATAAAATCTCATGAATAAAGATTATTGATTATAAAAACAAAAACAGATTACTTTGTATTTGTGGCAATATTAGTAATGCTCACATGGTATTGTGCAGCTCTCTGTGCTACAATTTTGTGATTGCAAATAATGATTAATGATGATGGCTGGGGGAAAAACCTTGTTGGTATTAGGTAACATGCCAAATCCCATATGGTGACAAGCAACATTTGGTAATGGATGTCAAATGTGATTGTGCCCTGTTCTAAATCTATGATTTTAGAAGTTACAGCCAAATGTATCATTCCTTATCACTTCTGTAGTATCTAAATTTGTTGAGTGAAATTAATATCTTGGTGTTTTAAGGGAAAGTGGAAAGGTTTGCAAGAATTATGTGAATGACTTGATGTAGGTACATTATATCACATAAGTAATAATTAAATTATTAAAGACTTACAGAAATGTAACTGAGCCTAGCTGAAAAAGTTTACCTTCTGGAATTAAATACATATTGTAAAAGCACTTAAAAATCGAAAATCTGTGAACAACAGCAGCATGAAATGGCAGAGTGTTACTCATTGCATAGGGGAGTTGTTGAATGGCAGGTAGGCACATTGTAAAAGACTAGTTTCATTGTACTTGTCTGCGACTTGCCTCCTCTATGTACTGAGCAGCATCCTATCCTTTCATATTATTGGGAATCTGTTACATATGTGTTACAGTAGCACATTTCTGTACAACTATTGAGTATCATTTGGATTTAAAGTTTCAGTTCTTGCACTTAACGCAGAGCTGCCATAAAACTCTCACGAACTTGTGTTTTTCCGTCAGTTGCTGTGACATGCTGCTTAGTTTTATGGGGTGTGGGTGTAAGTAGCAAACAGTATTTTTTCTGGATTTTTTGAACTGATAGTCAGCTTCGGACTATAGACTCATTGTTATTTATGTTTACAACTGAAAGGGGAATGGAATTAGAATTTTTATGTTCCTCCACCCAGGACTGGAGCAACTAAATTACATTCTCCACCAGGGTTTTGACTACCTCTCATCGTGCCCTGAAATGAGAAATGTCCTGCCCACTATCCTTCCCACCCCTCCCACAGTGGTATTCTGCCGTCCACCGAACCTACACAATATACTCATCATTATTTACACAACCTCTGCTTCCAACCTCTTACCTCATGGCTCATATCCCTGTAATAGACCTAGATGCAGGACCTGTCCCATACATTCTCCCACCACCACCTACTCCAGTCCGATCAGAAACATCGCCTGTCCCAACATAGGTCGGGCTACCTGTGAAACCAGCCATGTGATCTGAAAATTAAGTGATCTGAAAATTAAGCTGCAACCTCTGTGTTGCATTCTATATGGGCATGACAACCAACCATATGTCTTCATGAATGGCCACCGACAAACTGTAGCCAAGAAACTAGTGGACTACCCTGTTGCTGAGCTACCAAACATGACATCCTTGATTTCAATGACTGCTTCACAATCTGTGCCATATGGATTCTTCCCACCAACACCAAGCTTTCTGAGTTTCACAGGTGGAAACTTCCCTGCAATACATCCTAGATTCCCGTAACCCTCCTGGCCTCAACCTTCATTAGTCACTGTCCTCACTCATCCAGTCCCTTCCCTGTTCCCATTCCAGTGCTACACAGCTGTCATTCCACCATCATACTCAGTCTTGTTACTTCTCTCCTTTTTCGCTATTCCCCCCTCCGCACCCCTCCCCTGCCCTCCGTCTAACCTGCAGCACTTCACTGTCCATCACCCCTACCGAATACCCCTGCCCCAGCCTCCTCCTTACCCCCACCCAGTTGCCCTCCCCTCATGCATTGGTGCTGCTGCTCACAGTGTGGTTTCAGCTGCCTGAGACTGCAGTCATGTGTGTGAGTTGCATTTGTGTGTGTATGTGTGTGTGTGTGTGTGTGTGTGTGTGTGTGTGTGTCATCTGTTGTTGACAAAGGCCTTACTGACCAAAAGCTTTATTTGTTGTTTTGTTGTGCCTGTCTGCAACTCAGCGTCTCTGCTATATGGTGAGTAGCATCTTTCGTTTTCATAATATTGTTACTTTTCTGTTCCTCAGAAATATTAATAGAGATATAATGTGGAAGAAGAGTTAACTGTTACCCTATGCCATAAAAATGAGCATGTGTAGTACTACAGGGGAAATGCAGAGGGAAGGTGAGGATATTTGTGTTTGCGTCATTGTGAACAAGAACATTAAAAACAGTACAGACGTTGAAGGATTCTCAGGCAATAGCAAGACATGTTACAAAAATAAATGATGTTATGTTAAAATAATTTGTGACTTTGCATCAGTGTGCTCACATTCTGATGAGGAGGTGGAATAAGTCCAGAAGCTGATAAATGACAGCAGTTCCCAAAAGAAGATGGTAATGTGAGAATCTTTGTGTAAAAGACCAGACATAACTGATGCTGGACATCAGCAGAATTTGTTGAGAACATGTTTATCTTCCATCACTGCCAGAAGAAAGCAAATAAAAATGGAACTGGCAAAAACCAACTGGAATTAATGAATGAAATTGACTACAATTTATCAAATAATGAGAAGGTGCACTAGACAGGCTTAAAAATATGTTCGAAGATAAAAATAAACAAATTCCTCAGTTAGGAAGATAGAAATTATTTTAAAATATGTATGGATGGATGACAACAGACAGTTTCCGTATTCCAAGATTTCCACAAAGCATTTGACCAGGTCTCCAACTGCAGACTTGACAAAGGTCTGAGCATACAGTTTAGGTTCCCAAATACATGAGTGGCTCAAGACTTTTTAAATAATAGAATCTGATATGTTGTCCTTGATGGCAGGTGTTCTGACAGAATTTCTAGTTGGTCTGATGAATGGCAGCTTGCTTTAAATACAGAAAAATGTAAGGTAAAGTGGGTGAGTAGGAAAAACAATCCTGTAATGTCTGAATACAGTACTAGTAGTGTGCTGCTTGATACAGTCTCATCAATTAAATATGTGGGTGTAATGTTGCAAAGCAATATGAAATGGAATGAGCACATCAGGTTAGATGTCGGGAAGGGGAATACCAACTTCTTTACACTGGGATAATTTTGGGAAAGTGTAGCTTATCTATAAAAGAGATGGCATTATATGCTGGTGTGACCCATTCTTGAGTACTGTTCAAGTTTTGGTATCCTCACCAGGTTGGATTAAAGGAAGACCTCAAAGCAATCAGAGGGATGCTGCTAGCTTTCTTATTGGTTACCATCAGCATGCAAGTATTACAGAAATGCTTCATGAACTCAAATGGGAATCCCTGGAGTCAAGACAACATTCTTTTCATACGGCAGTATTGCAGAAATTTAGAGAACCAGCATTTGAAGGTGACTGCAGATTGATTCTTCTGCTGCCAGTGTACATACTGCATATGGACTATGAACATAAGAGAAATTAGGGCTCGTAAGGAGGCATACAGACAATCGTTTCTGCCTTCATCTATTTGCAAGTGGAACAGGAAAGAAAATTACTAGTAGCAGTAAGTGGTACCCTTCACCAGGCTTGCTGAATATGTTTTGTGTAACGGGTATAAATGCAGACATTTTTATGTGTGGTACCTTAATAGGTACACATGTTAGTGTGTTGTTCTTTTTTCTCTTCCCACACACACATCACAAACTTTACAACTTGACGTTTTCTGCATGGCTGTAGATGGGCTGCGAAGTGAGCAACACTTGGCAGAATAGACCATAAGTTTTGCTTCTTCACGTCCACATCTCAATAAAGGCCCATTACCACATAGTTGCTTGCAGAAAGTATGCAAAGGCAGCTCCAACACAATGGAGATATACACCTCTACACAATTAACTGATGTGCACCTGTTTTAAGGAGAAACTAGGCAATCTGCGGTAAGTGTAAGGTAGATCTGTCATCTCAGATTTCCAACTTGTTGCATTCCGAATGCAGGAACTTTTGTTGCAGTGCACCACTGACTATGAGAAGGAAATTCTATGTACAGTTGAAGAACAACCCACCGTCAAGTGTAAGAAGCTTGGCGCATCGGGTGGGACATCTTATATGACTGTTCATCCCACATTGTGTGAAGTGTTACTGCATCCTTGTCATCACTAGAGAGTTCAGCACCTTCACGAAGCGGACTACCCACAGAGAGCTACATTCTGCACTTAGCTCATGGAAGAGGGTGGAAACAACGCAAAGCTTCTTTGGAAAGTACTGGTGGCAGGTGAATCCACATTCACTCGTGAAGATTGTGTGAACACGCATAATTTGCATGCCTTGGCAGATGAAAACCCTCACACCATTCAAGCGGGCAGATTTCAGGCCAGATTTGCTCTAAATGTGTGGGCCAGTATTATCTGAGATATACTGCTTTTTCCATGAGAGCTGCCTGCAAGGCTGTCTGTTGCTCGTTATCTTCACCCATTATAGTCTTCATTGCCAGCATTTCTGGATGAAATTCAAGAACATCTCGAAATGTGATTTGTGCATGCCAGTAGAACGGTTCATTGGTATTTCCTGGGTTGGCCTTGGAAGCCACGTGTGTTGGCAGCCCAGGTCCTCCCATTTAAATTTGTTATAACAAAGAAAATAATCAATTATTGATAATATAGTTAAATGGACAGATAAAAATATCTACTCACAAAGTGGTGGCAGGGGGACACACACAAAAGGATTGGACTTTCACAAGCTTTCGGAGCCAGCGGCTCCTTCTTCCAGTGGAAGAGTTGAGTGGGAAGGAAGATGGGTGAAGGAAAAGGACTGGAGAGGTTTAAGGAATGGGATACAGTTTAGAAAAGTCACCCAGAATCCTGGGTCAGGGGAGACTTACTGTCCAGTAAAGTCATCCAGAACCTGGAGATCTGGGTGACTTATCTAAACTGTATCCCGTTCCCTAAACCTCTCCAGTCCTTTTCCTTCAGCCATCTTCCTTCCCGTTCAACTCTTCCGCCAGAAGAAGCTTGTGAAAGTTCAATCCTTTTGTGTGTGTGTGTGTGTGTGTGTGTGTGTGTGTGTGTGTGTTCCCCTGGTGCCACTTGGTGAGTAGATATTTTTATCTGTCCATTTACATTTCATTTAAATTCATTGGTTTTTTTATTTCTGGGGGCACTTCAAAGAGGTCATCTAGAGAGATATCATCGGTAATGAAGCCACTGTTAAGATAATGAATCCAGGAAGCTGTCACAACAATCAGAGCTGATAAAGGAAGATGGGGACTGGTCAGAGCACAGTGGTGAATTGTGTTGTCACTTAGGAGCCTGCCTGCAGCTGACAGAGGCCATTTTGAATATTTGCTTTGAAGGACATAGCAGAAATCTGGGCTGTTATTTTCTTGTGGAAGCTCATAAGAGCTTTATTTTCATGTGTTCTAATTAACTTGCAAGCCACAGATTGTCGAATATTTTTTTTTTGTTTCGGGTTGTATATAAAGTTCTGTATTATGTACCATGTCTTCCTATTTTCTGTTTCTTTTATTGTTTAGCATAATGCATCAGTCTTATGCACATTGAAATAAACAATGCAAGGACAAGAAGGATAAGCATTGGCAATGCTAGGATAAGCTTTAAATTCTCCGTTAAACATTTTTATACCTTCATACTCAGTTTTGCCTGTGTTTTTGGTAATGGAAGCCATATATATCACAAATAATGATTGACAAATGATAGTTATTTCACACTAAGCAAGTGTGTACAAGAAATAATGCTTATTGGGGTACATATGAACCCTGATGTATTCCTCCATTTGTTGTTAGTTGCAGGAGAGTAACCTCCACATTTGTTAGCATGCCACATCACTTTGTCCCTGTCAATAGCCCCTCCTCTGATCTTGGGGAAAATAATTAATGGTAGCATGAACCACACATATGTAGGACTACTTCCCAAGCCTAAAAATATATGACTTGTAATTGCTGTAGTTATTAGTCTGCAAGTGATGCAAATACTGATGTAATGATATTCAGTTCACTCCCCTCAGTCACCAAAGGAAATATCTGCATTTAACCCCATGACTCCCTGTATGTGTAGATGTAGTTATACCAGATAAATTAAGCAACAAATTAAACATCCTAGAAAATGCTAACTACACAGACATATACAAAGCAGCAGTTTTTTTAACACAGATGTTGTTGTTGTTGTGGTCTTCAGTCCTGAGACTGCTTTGATGCAGCTCTCCATGCTACTCTATCCTGTGCAAGCTTCTTCATCTCCCAGTACTTACTGCAACCTACATCCTTCTGAATCTGCTTAGTGTATTCATCTCTTGGTCTCCCTCTACGATTTTTACCCTCCACGCTGCCCTCCAATGCTAAATTTGTGATCCCTTGCTGCCTCAGAACATGTCCTACCAACCGGTCCCTTCTTCTTGTCAAGTTGTGCCCCAAACTCCTCCCCTATTCTATTCAATAACTTCTCATTAGTTACGTGATCTACCCATCTAATCTTCAGCATTCTTTGGTAGCACCACATTTCGAAAGCTTCTATTCTCTTCTTTTCCAAACTATTTATTGTCCATGTTTCACTTCCATACATGGCTACACTCCATACAAATACTTTCAGAAACGACTTCCTGACACTTAAATCTATACTCGATGTTAACAAATTTCTCTTCTTCAGAAACGCTTTCCTTGCCATTGCCAGTCTACATTTTATATCCTCTCTACTTCGACCATCATCAGTTATTTTGCTCCCCAAACAGCAAAACTCCTTTACTACTTTAAGTGTCTCATTTCCTAATCTAATTCCCTCTGCATCACCCGACTTAATTCGACTACATTCCATTATCCTCGTTTTGCTTTTGTTGATGTTCATCTTATATCCTTCTCTCAAGACACTGTCCATTCTGTTCAGCTGCTCTTCCAAGAGCTTTGCTGTCTCTGGCAGAATTACAATGTCATCGGCGAACCTCAAAGTTTTAATTTCTTCTCCATGGATTTTAATACCTACTCCGAACTTTTCTTTTGTTTCCTTTACTGCTTGCTCAATATATAGATTGGATAACATCGGGGATAGGCTACAACCTTGTCTCAGTCCCTTACCAACCACTGCTTCCCTTTCATGCCCCTCGACTCTTGTAACTGCCATCTGGTTTCTGTACAAATTGTAAATAGCCTTTCGGTACCTGTATTTTACCCCTGCCACCTTCAGAATTTGAAAGAGAGTATTCCAGTCAACATTTTCAAAAGCTTTCTGTAAGTCTACAAATGCTAGAAACGTAGGTTTGACTTTCCTTAATCTTTCTTCTAACACAGATACTTACGCAAAAAGGAAAAAAAGGTTGCAGATATTAAGAAAGAAAAGAAAATCTAAATAGAACAAGGCCACTATTAAAATTAATAGTGATTGCTTGGACATGTAGCCTTAAGAGCATAACAGAATATGATGCATTAATCATAACAATTTTTAAATGATATGAAAAGATAGAATTAAAATTGGTGACATAAACAACTGGGTGCAGTAAGGGTAGCCATCATCTTTCCATCAGCTAAGATGGCACAGAAATACCAACTGAGTTAAAATTATTCAAGCATTTGAAATTTTTTCAATTATTTGTTAATTCAAGTGACAACACAGATAGCTAATAATGAAAGAAATAACATTCCAAATGGAAGGATTCAGGACCTGATGACTTGAAAAAGATACCAATTATTAAAACTGAAGAAGCATTTGTATAAAAAAAGCTTACACTAAAATCAAAACTGGGCAAGGAGTTTGAATTAACATTATGACTGGGTTTCTTGATTTTGAGAAAGCTTTTGCCTGTTTCAACCAAATCTGATGACCAGCTCTTAGAAACAAGGCATTGATTCAATCTATGCTAGTGTACCAAAGAATATACACAGTCCAGTCACATTACCGTGACAACTGCCTATGTTCGATATCAGCATGCAATAACCACTCATAGATAGCAAGTGGCAGTATGAGCAGTGGAGGGTACATAAAAGTGTGTTGAGTGATGCAGAAAACAGTGCAGTCATTGTTGTAATGCAGAAACAGAGCAGTTTATCTGACATCCAAAAGGGTGTGATCATTGGCTTTCAGGCCAAGGGTAGAAGTATTTCTGAAATGGCTAAATTTGAAAACTGTTTGCATTGTGCTGCGGTTAAAGTAAGCCGTGCGTGGCAAGATGGTGTTAAACAAAACTGGTGCCAAGGCAGTTCTGGTGCTCCATGGCCCATAGATGACAGAACTGACTGACAGCTGCAGAGATGTGTATGGGCGAACAGACATGCAACTGTTTAGCAACTGACCACCCAATGAACCAAGGAGCTACCAACTGTCCCCCCTACCAGCAGGACAATGCAACATGTCACTCAGCTTGCAGTGTACATGTGTTCGAGGAGCACCAGGATGAGTTTACCATACTCCTCTGGCCACCAAACCCCCTGGACATCAACCCAAATAATCTATGGGACCACCTTGATAGGGCTGTTTGCACCATTGATCCTCAATCATGAAACCTAGACAGCTGTCCATCTTGTTGGTCATGCGTACACTCCAAAATTGATTCTGGAAGTACTTTTCTAGCTGCCAGTTTTCCACTTCAACAATTGATTTTGCTCCCAGTTGTTGAGATGTGCTTGGACTGTCAGGTTGTGTCTTGTTTTCAAAATATTCAACTAATGTGGACAGAATGTGCAAGGAAGAAGAAGCAGAAATATGAGACTAAGCATGAAGCTGTCTACCTCTAATATTTAAGTGAAGGGATATTGTGACTGTGCTCCATAAACCAGAAACTGAAACATCTGTTTTCCAGACATCATATTTAACTGGGTTAGCAAAACTGCTTCACTTCTTAACATGTAAACATGACCATGAAAAATGGTTTCTGAAATTTGGTTTTAGTCTTTCAGAAGATGTGACACATATAGATGCTGTGAATAGTTCTTTGAACCTCTTCCTGAATGTCCGCACTGCAAAATGTTGTTATTCAGGCTTTTGACAGGTAGTCCATTAATGTGACTGGGCTGTGTATATTCCAGTGTTACAGTTCCATTAGACTTTGTCAGGACAGCAAGAAATTCAGAAGTGACAAAATATTCCATCTCACCACAACTATTCTCAGCAGCCATAGTAGTAGTAGTACTCAAATCCTTAAACCAGAAAAACATGTTCATATAACAAGTCTGTACCATGCTCTTTTTGTTGTTGATATTTTACTTTTTGTTTGCAATGTAAATAAACTGCAACAATGAATCAAAAAGCTTAATTGAACAAATTTGAAGTAGACCTGGATACCAATGACAATAATCCTGAAATAAATGTGTAAACATAAAAAAAGTAGAATTTAACAATGAAGTCATAGTACCATTTGGAATTTTTGTATTTAGGGCAGTTGATTAAAGGACCTGATGGACAGCAAAGAAAATAAACAGGAGTGTAAAAATGGCAAAGAAAATAAACAGAAGTGTAAAAATGTCCTAGAGCAGTTGTCATCAAAATGTTTTGCTTAAGAGCCAACACTAACACTGTGGACCAGCACCTGGGGCCACGTATGTACCAATTTTATTATCAGTTGGTAACCTACATAAATTAGTATGTTATGTGCACCCGACAGACTAGCTATAGCAAGGTCGCAATAAGTTGGTTGCTGGACCTCCAACTACTGATGATTAAAAGCTGGAACACTTTGTGTCAACTGTTAGGTGTTTCAGATAGCTGCCATCCTCAACCACAAAGTTGACAGTGTAATGGCTGGATGAAGTGAAGTGTTGTGTTGGCTGTGAAAGTGGATGATTAATTGAATAGTAACAGTAATTGTACTCATATTTAAACACATTATGAGATATGATCACAAATGTTTACTAAATGTTTTGAACATGATTTTTTTTCTACTCATTATGTTGTATTAAAACGCTTATGTAATTTTTTATTCCCTGCTACATACAAGTAGCACTGTGTTTGAATGTGCAATGTGCAATTCAAAATCCATGTTACTTCTATGTCAAAATTTATAACACAGCAGCTGATCGGTATGAGTTGCACATGCCTGTGAGTTGTCAGTACTGAAAATTACATAATAAAATGTTCTGAATATAATAGAGGGAAACATTCCACGTGGGAAAAATATATCTAAAAACAAAGATGATGACACTTACCAAACTAAAGCACTGGCAGGTCGATAGACACACAAACAAACGGTCGCTTCATCAGGAAAGAGGGAAGGAGAGGGAAAGACGAAAGGATGTGGGTTTTAAGGGAGAGGGTAAGGAGTCATTCCAATCCCGGGAGCGGAAAGACTTACCTTAGGGGGAAAAAAGGACAGGTATACACTTGCACACACACACACGCATATCCATCCGCACATACACAGACACCGCTGTGTATGTGCGGACAGGTGTTACAATAGTAACTTTTAAGCAATCTAGAAGGATTCCTTCATGTAGCATTTGGTTGATGATTTTGGTTAGTGGTAGTAGAATTTGTTTCTGTATATTTTTTATTAGGTGACTTGAAAGTTCATTGAAGTCTTCTGCTTTTGAGTTGCTAAGTTCCACTAATTCAAAATTCCTTATCCCAAGGTGCTGCAAACAATACACATCAAAAAACCCTTGCAGAATACTAAATTAATTTTTTAATTATTGTTGTTGTGGTCTTCAGTCCTGAGACTGGTTTGATGCAGCTCTCCATGCTACTCTATCCTGTACAAGCCTCTTCATCTCCCAGTACTTACCGCAACCTACATCCTTCTGAATCTGCTTAGTGTATTCATCTCTTGGTCTCCCTCTATGATTTTTACCCTCCTCGCTGCCCTCCAATACTAAATTGGTGATCCCTTGATGCCTCAGAACATGTCCTACCAACCGATCCCTTCTTCTAGTCAAGTTGTGCCACAAACTTCTCTTCTCCCCAATCCTATTCAATACTTCCTCATTAGTTATGTGATCTACCCATCTAATCTTCAGCATTCTTCTGTAGCACCACATTTCAAAAGCTTCTATTCTCTTCTTGTCCAAACTATTTATCGTCCATGTTTCACTTCCATACATGGCTACACTCTATACAAATACTTTCAGAAATGACTTCCTGACACTTACATCTATACTCGATGTTAACAAATTTCTCTTCTTCAGAAACGCTTTCCTTGCCATTGCCAGTCTACATTTTATATCCTCTCTACTTCAACCATCATCAGTTATTTTGCTCCCCAAATAGCAAAACTCCTTTACTACTTTAAGTGTCTCATTTCCTAATCTAATACCCTCAGCATCACCGGACTTAATTCGACTACATACCATTATCCTCGTTTTGCTTTTGTTGATGTTCATCTTATATCCTCCATTCAAGACACTATCCATTCCGTTCAACTGCTCTTCCAAGTCCTTTGCTGTCTCTGATACAATTACAATGTCATCGGCGAACCTCAAAGTTTTTATTTCTTCTCCATGGATTTTAATACCTACTCCGAATTTTTCTCTTGTTTCCTTCACTGCTTGCTCAATATACAGATTGAATAACATCGGGGATAGGCTACAACCCTGTCTCACTCCTTTCCCAACCGCTGCTTCCCTTTCATGTCCCTTTACTCTTATAACTGCCATCTGGTTTCTGTACAAATTGTAAATAGCCTTTCACTCCCTGAATTTTACCCCTGCCATCTTTAGAATTTGAAAGAGAGTATTCCAGTCAACATTGTCGAAAGCTGTCTCTGAGTCTACAAATGCTAGAAATGTAGGTTTGCCCTTCCTTAATCTAGCTTCTAAGATGAGTCGTAGGGTCAGTATTGCCTCACGTGTTCCAACATTTCTACGGAATCCAAACTGATCTTCCCCGAGGTCGGCTTCTACTAGTTTTTCCATTCGTCTGTAAAGAATTCGCGTTAGTATTTTGCAGCTATGACTTATTAAACTGATAGTTCGGTAATTTTCACATCTGTCAACACCTGCTTTCTTTGGGATTGGAATTATTATATACTTCTTGAAGTCTGAGGGTATTTCGCCTGTCTCATACATCTTGCTCACCAGACGGTAGAGTTTTGTCAGGACTGGCTCTCCCAAGGCCGTCAGTAGTTCCAATGGAATGTTGTCTACTACGGGGTCATTGTTTCGACTCAGGTCTTTCAGTGCTCTGTTAAACTCTTCACGCAGTATCATATCTCCCATTTCATCTACATCCTCTTCCATTTCCATAATATTGTCCTCAGGTACATCGCCCTTGTATAGACCTTCTATATACTCCTTCCACGTTTCTGCTTTCCCTTCTTTGCTTAGAACTGGGTTTCCATCTGAGCTCTTGGTGTTCATGCAAGTGGTTCTCTTATCTCCAAAGGTCTCTCTAATTTTCCTGTAGGCAGTATCTATGTAACCCCTAGTGAGATAAGCCTCTACATCTTTACATTTGTCCTCTAGCCATCCCTGCTTAGCCATTTTGCACTTCCTGTCGATCTCATTTTTGAGGTGTTTGTATTCCTTTTTGCCTGCTTCATTTACTGCATTTTTATATTTTCTCCTTTCATCAATTAAATTCAATATATCTTCTGTTACCCAAGGATTTCTACTAGCCCTCGTCTTTTTACCTACTTGATCCTCTGCTGCCTTCACTACTTCATCCCTCAAAGCTACCCATTCTTCTTCTACTGTATTTCTTTCCCCCATTCCTGTCAATTGTTCCTTTATGCTCTCCCTGAAACTCTCTAGAACCTCTGGTTCTTTCAGTTTATCCAGGTCCCATCTCCTTAAATTCCCTCCTTTTTGCTGTTTCTTCAGTTGTAATCTACAGGTCATAACCAATAGATTGTGGTCAGAGTCCACATCTGCCCCTGGAAATGTCTTACAGTTTAAAACCTGGTTCCTAAATCTCTGTCTTACCGTTAGATAATCTATCTGAAACCTGTAAGTATCTCCAGGCTTCTTCCATGTATACAGCCTTCTTTTATGATTCTTGAACCAAGTGTTAACTATGGCTTCCTCTTTCATTTCGTAGCCCCAATCCATATTCACCTACTACGTTTTCTTCTCTCCCTTTTCCTACTACTGAATTCCAGTCACCCATGACTATTAAATTTTCGTCACCCTTCACTATCTGAATAATTTCTTTTATTTCATCATACATTTCTTCAATTTCTTCGTCATCTGCAGAGCTAGTTGGCATATAAACTTGTACTACTGTAGTAGGCGTGGGCTTCGTATCTATCTTGGCCACAATAATGCGTTCACTATGCTGTTTGTAGTAGCTTACCCGCATTCCTATTTTCCTATTCATTATTAAACCTACTCCTACATTACCCCTATTTGATTTTGTGTTTATAACCCTGTAGTCACCTGACCAGAATTCTTGTTCCTCTTGCCACCGAACTTCACTAATTCCCACTATATCTAACTTTAACCTACCCATTTCCCTTTTTAAAGTTTCTGACCTACGTGCCTGATTAAGGGATCTGACATTCCACGCTCCGATCAGTAGAACACCAGTTTTCGTTCTCCTGATAACGACATCCTCTTGAGTAGTCCCCACCCAGAGATCCGAATGGGGGACTATTTTACCTCCGGAATATTTTACCCAAGAGGACGCCATCGTCATTCAACCATACAGTAAAGCTGCATGCTCTCGGGAAAAATTACGGCCGTAGTTTCCCCTTGCTTTCAGCCGTTCACAGTACCAGCACAGCAAGGCCGTTTTGGTTAGTGTTACAAGGCCAGATCAGTCAATCATCCAGACTGTTGCCCTTGCAACTACTGAAAAGGCTGCTGCCCCTCTTCAGGAACCACACCATTGTCTGGCCTCTCAACAGATACCCCGCCGTTGTGGTTGCACCTACGGTACGGCTATCTGTATCGCTGAGGCACGCAAGCCTCCCCACCAAAGGCAAGGTTCATGGTTCATGGGGGGTTCATTAACTATTAGCATTAATTATTAGCATTATTAAATTTGTTGATATAAAAAATACTTAATCAAAAAAATTACACTTCAGTAAAAAGAAAGCTATGAGCAACTAATCAGAGATGTTAGAAACACAACTGTACTCATGACTGTACTTCACTATATTAGAACCTGTCTGCTTTCAGTGCTGCCATATCGACTCACTGTTGTCCGCCACCCTCCTCAGGTTAGATTAGATTAGATTCAGATTTCACTCCATAGACACAAAAATGTGATGTTTCTCTTGGGTGTGGAGCAAGTCAGAAAATAACATAAAAAAGCATAAAACATTTGGATATAATATTCACTAGCCTGATCATTTGTCAGGAGGTTGTGAAAATACATGAATGCATTACACTAAACTGGAATTGTTAATATTTACAGAATTAATACACTGTCACAATAAAACATAGTTATGCTTCACTGTGTGATAGTTGCATTCCAGCATGAGATGATGGAGATGGCAGGTGTGTGTGTGTGTGTGTGTGTGTGTGTGTGTGTGTGTGCGCGCGTGCGCGCACTTGTGTGTGTGTGTGTGTGTGTGTGTGTGTGTGTGTGTGTGTGTGTGTGTGTCTCTCTCTTTAACTAATGAAGGCTGTGGCTGAAAGCTTTATGTAAGTGTCTTTTAATTGTGCCTATCTGCAACTTGACATGTCTTCTTTACGTTAAATAGCAGTCACTCTTTTCCTACATAGGTATGCACTTTGAATAAACTTATTACACACAACATACCTCACCTAATTTTGACTGTTGTGACCAAGTGCTGCCAAAACTGAAATCTAACAGACATTTTTACTTAAGCTGGTCTAACGGTCCCTGTTAAGATATTCATCTATAGAGTAGAAAGAGCTGCCTATCAAAAAGTCCTCAAATTCTGTTTAAACTGTGATTTATTTGAAACCAAGTTTTTAATGGTTGCTGGTAATTTATTGAAAATTTTTTCCTGAATATTGAACCTATTTTTGGACCAAGGTAAATTATTTTAGGTATTTGTGTAAATTGTTCTTATAATATGTATTGATCTACTGGTTGGAACTATAGAGACGTATTACTTGCAATAAATTTCATTGAGGAATAAGTATACTGAGAAGCAGGGGTTAGAACACAAAGTTCCTTGAACAGGTTTCTACATGATGTTCTTGAATTTATACCAAAAATGAGTCAAGAATGTGCAAAGCATCAATGATATATGAAGATTTAAAGCACATTTGATGTCCTGTTTGGGCTGGCTTCTCTCTCTCTCTCTCTCTTTCTATTGAACCCATTATGGATTTCGATTATAGCATGTTTCTATTGCATGTTTGTCTCCATGTAATATCTTGTAAGGCCCCAAATGTGGTGGTTTGATAACATCTGATTAGAGCAGAATGTGGGTACACCATTTTAAATACTTGTGGACAAAAAGTTCCATGTTTGGTGCCTGGATATATGCCCAGTTGAGACATTTGTTGTCATAACTAAGTGCTAAACGTTGGCAGTGTATCAGTTCCCATTGTTGTAGAGATAAAGTCACCAATTAATTGGCTCGGACACGGATATTCTTGCTCTATGCCATTTCTGCACCAGATGCATCTATGTCTGACTAGTATGCAGTGCATAAGCACAGTAAAACCAATGGTAGGATCTGTGTCCTTTGGTCCTTGTGACACATGATACCTGCCTTCAAGGTCATCTTTTCCACCATTCCATTGCTTTGTGTATCATAGCTGGTGGTTCATCCCACTCAACTTGGCTAGCTGTTGGAGTAGAAGTAACTGAAATTTTCTGTCTACATTAGCTGTTAAATATACTGAGCAACCAAAACATGCTAACCATGTGCTCAGGGAGGTCTCTGCGTAGTACTGGCCAAGACGCCAATGATAGGAATGGCCTTTCTCCAATGTGTAAATTGATCAAAACCTGTAAATAATGGAATCCGTCTGGTTGTGGTAGTGGTCCTACCAAGTCATTATGTGTGTAAACTGATAAAAAAAACTGTCAATAAGTAATGGAATCCATCTGCTTGTAATAGGCCGCCTCTAAACTAAAAAGAAAGTACTGATATAGAGGTTCTTAGCAGTCTTAAGATTATGATTACTCATTGTAATTAACTGTTATGTTGTGTATTTTCACTCGAAAATTGTAGCATGCTTGGATCCTCAAAGATATGCCGTTCACAGAGTGCTCGAGATGTTGCTGCTTTATCCTGTCCCGTTATTCAAAGGCAGTCCGCATGAGGTCATATAGCATGTTTCAAGAGATCTTACAACAACACACTACAAGTTTCAGCTGGTCTCCAGCATGCTTAGGCAAGCTCATGTCAGCAGATGGTGCAAGCCATTTCATTATTTTGGGTCCTGCTTCTAGAATAAAATAGAAAATGTGTTCCCAGAATGAGATTTTCACTCTGCAGCGGAGTGTGCGCTGATATGAAACTTCCTGGCAGATTAAAACTTTTGCAGATAAGTTAGTGTTTGTGGGCACTGATTACATGACATAGTTGTTCACGAGAGATTCTGCATGGCACATTTTATTGTTTTGGTATAAGACTCAGTTTTATGTGAGTGATGGGATTCTTCTGACACGATTTGTGAACTCAGGGTTCAGAGCCGGCCGGTGTGGCCGAGCGCTTCTATGCGCTTCAGTCTGGAACCGCGCGACCGCTACGGTCACAGGTTTGAATCCTGCCTCGGGCATGGATGTGTGTGATGTCCTTAGGTTAGTTAGGTTTAAGTAGTTCTAAGTTCTAGTTCAGAGGCAGCACTGAGAATCAAAGAGTTTATACTACACACATGAATAATGTAGCACACAATTCTCTATTCACATCCCTGTCCATATAATGCACAGGGTGAACCAATACATTATTGAATGTTAACCAGCAACAGCTTTCAGTTTTACAGACAAATAAAGGTGTTTAGTTTCGAACAGGCTACTTTCATTCTGGTTATTGTTTTGTTTTTAATTTGCAGTAGATTTTTTTTAATTTTTGAAAGATATTTTCTTTCATTCCCTGCTCCCCTCAAATCTATCCCCATACATGCTTGCAGATATGCAGTTGGCATAAAATTTTTTTGAGCAGTTTGTGTGTTCAACAGAGTTATTTTATAGTACTCACCGTTTTTAATTCACAGTTTTGGTAATTTCCTCTATCAATACTGAAGCAAGAATAAATATCATCATTTGTCTTCCATCTCTTTGTGCCCTGTGATGTAACAAAGCCAGGCAGTTTCCTGTGACACTGGTGGAATACAGCAACCTTGATCATATGAGAAAATGATTTAAAAGCCAAGCAAAAATGAGGATAATCAGTGATATACCAAATTTAATAATTATGGTCACCAACATGGGAGACATAGGGACAGAACAAATTCTTGCACCATTATCTTGACTTAAATACCAAACCTCTCCACAGTGCTCCATGGAATGAGATTGCTGATACAGCCTTTAAGCTTGGCAGCCTGTTTGATATTATTCTAGAGGAACAAATTGAGTAGTGATACCAAGCTTCTCCCTCCCCTCTCCCTTCTGTCCAATCATTCCATACTTATCCATAACAAGACAAACGTAACACTACACGAGCACTTATCACATTCATCCATATAGACTTGAACATTCCATAAATGGTCAGAGGAAGGCAAAGAGAGACAATCCACTTATATCACTAGGACCTAGCCAATGTCAGCACATGAGGTGAGGTGAGATCGGGGAAAGAGCTACTTCATTTGCTCATCCAGGAAAATGTTACTGAAATAAATATCTATATACTGCTGTTCTTAGGAGTGCAAAATATGGTCCTTGGTACCATTATACAGTTAAATCATTCAACACTCCAATTACAATTAAACAGAAGTTATGTCATTAGGAGTAGTACAATAACAAAAGGGATAAAAGGGACATTGGTAGCTCGTCAACCAAGGGACTTCATATAGGGCTGGTCCTAGGCATCTGTGGCCGGTCTTATCTCCCCATGGAATAGAGGACATAGTGATAGACATCCCTGGGGTTGTCAAGCAGTTGAATGGGTTGAAAATAAATAAATCGCCAGGTCCTGATGGTATTCCAATTCGGTTTTACAGAGAGTACTCTACTGCATTGGCTCCTTACTTAGCTTGCATTTATTGTGAATCTCTTGCCCAACGTAAAGTCCCGAGCGACTGGAAAAAGTGCAGGTGACACCTGTATATAAGAAGGGTAGAAGGACGGATCCTCAAAATTACAGACCAATATCCGTAACATCGGTTTGTTGCAGGATTCTCGAACATATTCTCAGTTTGAATATAATGAATTTCCTTGAGACAGAGAAGTTGCTGTCCATGCATCAGCACGGCTTTAGAAAGCATCGCTCCTGCAAAACGCAACTCGCCCTTTTTTCACATAATATCTTGGAAACCATGGGTGAAAGGTATCAGACAGATGCCATATTCCTTGACTTCCGGAAAGTGTTTGACTTGGTGCTCCACTGCAGACTCCTAACTAAGGTACGAGCATATGGGATTGGTTCCCAAATATGTGAGTGGCTCGAAGACTTCTTAAGTAATAGAACCCAGTACGTTGTCCTCGATGGTGAGTGTTCATCGGAGGTGAGGGTATCATCTGGAGTGCCCCACGGAAGTGTGGTAGGTCCGCTGTTGTTTTCTATCTACATAAATAATCTTTTGGTTAGGGTGGATAGCAATGTGGGGCTGTTTGCTGATGATGCTGTGGTGTATAGGAAGGTGTCGTCACTGAGTGACTGTAGGAGGATACAAGATGACTTGGACAGGATTTGTGATTGGTGTAAAGAACGGCAGCTAACTCTAAATATAGATAAATGTAAATTAATGCAGATGAATAGGAAAAAGAATCCCGTTATGTTTGAATACTCCATTAGTAGTGTAGCACTTGACACAGTCACGTCGATTAAATATTTTGGCGTAACATTGCAGAGCGATATGAAATGGGACAAGCATGTAATGGCAGTTGTGGGGAAGGCGGATAGTCGTCTTCGGTTCATTGGTAGAATTTTGGGAAGATGTGGTTAATCCGTAAAGGAGACCGCTTATAAACACTAATACGGCCTATTCTTGAGTACTGCTCAAGCATTTGGGATCCCAATCAGGTGGGATTGAGGGAGGACATAGAAGCAATTCAGAGGTGGGCTGCTAGATTTGTTACTGGTAGGTTTGATCATCACGCAAGTGTTATGGAAATGCTTCAGGAACTCGGGTGGGAGTCTCTAGAAGAAGGAGGCATTCTTTTCGTGAATCGCTACTGAGGAAATTTAGAGAACCAGCATTTGAGGTTGACTGCAGTACAATTTTACTGCTGCCAACTTATATTTTGCAGAAACGACCACAAAGATAAGATAAGAGAGATTAGGGCTCGTACAGAGGCATATAGGCAGTCATTTTTCCCTCGTTCTGATTGAGAGTGGAACAGGGAGAGAAGATGCTAGTTGTGGTATGAGGTACCCTCCGCCATGCACCATATGGTGGATTGCGGAGTATTTACGTAGATGTAGATGGTGAACAGTGAACATTTCCAGACACACAAGGCTTGCACCAATAATAACAATGGAACTGGGCAAAAGTTTTATAAACCTGGAATAAATGAACTCTCTCTTCCCTCTTGAATCAATGGCTAAACCAATTCAGTATGTGTAGGGCCTTAATGGAGATTATTTTGAAGTGTCAAAGGTGTGATACCAATGTCAATGTACACATTAGGTTAGGCTAGATTAGATGTACCGTTGATACCGATACATCTTCCAGGTTGTAGAATGTGTCAGAAAAACAAGGATACACAATAAATATTTACAAAGAAAAAGAAATATGTTAATGTACCTGCCACAGATCCCAAGTGAAACAGTCATCATGGATGTGAGATAAGTAAGAAAAATCTTAATCATATTTTCTTTTAAAAGGTAAAAAATAACTTGTTACAAAACGTAAATGTTCAATACACTCGGATGACTATGACAATTCTTAGGCTATGGTAGCCATACCTCATCAAATAGAAGAAATCTTTATTGCACTTATTTACATTGACTGCATCACTGTACTGAATTTCTACAGAAGTCAGATAGTACAATCATTCACATTATTTGATATTACTAGTAACATTTGCACATGAGATGGTTCTACTAAGAAAGTCATCAATGAAGTAGGAGCTGTTCACCAACAAATCCTTTAGGCTCCTCTTAAACAGAACTTTCTTAGTAGTTAAACTTTTTATAACTGCTGGCAAGCTATTAAAAATGTGTGTTCCTGAATAATGGACATTTTTCTGGACCAAAGCAAGTGACTAATCCTTTGTGAAGATCATTCTTATTTCTAGTATTGATTACAACAACTGAGCTGTTAGTTTGAAATAGATATGTATTTTAATGACAAATTTCATTAAGGAATAAACATATTGGGAAGTCATAGTCAGTATTCCTATTTCGCTAAACAGGCCTCTGCAGGATATTCTTGAGTTCAAACCACAAATAATTCTTATCACAGGTTTTTGGACTCTGAAAACTTTAGCTTGGTTTGATCAACTATGAGACAAAATAATGCTGTATGACATTATGGAATAAAAATAAACATTGTATGTCAGCATTTTTATTTTTATATCATCTATGTGTGACATAGATATGGAGTGTAGCCATGTACGGAAGTGAAACATGGACGATAAATAGTTTGGACAAGAAGAGAATAGAAGCTTTCGAAATGCGGTGCTACAGAAGAATGCTGAAGATTAGATGGGTAGATCACATAACTAATGAGGAGGTGTTGAATAGAATTGGGGAGAAGAGAAGTTTGTGGCACAACTTGACTAGAAGAAGGGATCGGTTGGTAGGACATGTTTTGAGGCATCAAGGGATCACAAATTTAGCATTGGAGGGCAGCATGGAGAGTAAAAATCGTAGAGGGAGACCAAGAGATGAATACACTAAGCAGATTCAGAAGGATGTAGGTTGCAGTAGGTACTGGGAGATGAAGAAGCTTGCACAGGATAGAGTAGCATGGAGAGCTGCATCAAACCAGTCTCAGGACTGAAGACCACAACAACAACAACAACAACAACATGTGTGACAACATCAGCATTCCAAATAGAGATTTGTTTAAGCACTTCAGTATTTCCAAGGTGTGCTCCTCCCAGTTGAAATTATTATAAAGCTGTAATCCCAAGAATTTAACACTGTCCACTTCTTCTATCTGTTTGTCATCATACTGACAAAGAATTGGCTAAGGACAAATTATTTAATCTCCATACTTGATTTGCCATTTATTATAATGTTAGTATCATATGCAAATAAAACAAATTTGGCTTCTGGTAATGCTACAGATGAAAGGCCATAATAAACACAAAAAAGTAAGGGTTCTAAGATGGAACCTTCTAGGGCATCACATGTAGTTAGTTGCCCGTTGGATGATGCCCAACAGCTTAATACATCTCCCTTTCCAAATGACAACCTTTGTTCCCTGTCAGAGATATAGGATTCAAACCATTTTGCAGCATTTCCTGTTAGACTGTATTATTCTGAAATTGTGATTTATACAGTTAAATGCCTTTGACAGATCAAAAAATATACCAGCAGCCTACCTATATCAGCAGTACTGTATAATGACGGAAGGACATTTTCACAGTAGGAGTGGATAGCCTTCTCAACTTTAGAACCCTTTTGATATCCAGACTGTGACTTTGACAATATTATGAAAAGAATAGTGGAGATGCCGAGTCACAGAAAGGCGCAACAAAAAGACTATCAGCAAGAAGCTTTCGACCAAAAGGGTCTTCAAAAGAAACACACACACACAAAATGACCACAGTCTAGCAACCAGAGACTGTGGTTATGAGTGTGTGTGTTGCATTTTCATGTGTTTGTGTGTGTGTGTGTGTGCGTTTTGTCTATTTCTAATGAAGGCCTTTTTTGCTGAAAGCTTCATGCTAACAGTCTTTTGTTGTGCCTATCTGTGATTCAGCATCTCCACTACATGGTGAGTAGCAACTATCCTTTTCATAATATTGTCATTATTCCATACTGGATTTCCCATTATAACTGAGGCTTTGACAATATATTATTTACTGTGAGGTGGTTAAAAAGCCAGTTGTATATTACCTTTCCTATAATTTTTGAGAATTCTGACTGAAGTGAAATTTGATGGTATTTCTTTGTTTTGTGTCTTAAACGAAGGCTTAACTTCAGCATATTTCAACCATCCAGGAAATGTTCCACTGATAAATGACTGGTTACACAAATAATGTAATGTGTTACCAGAATCAGAAGCACACTCTGTAATTAAGTTTGTTGACATTTTATCATAAGCACTTGAATTATTATTTTAAGATTTTATAATGGACATTACTTGTACAGATAGAGTGAGGCTCGTATACACGTTTGTGCAGGTACTTGCAATGACTAGTGTGAGGTATTTCAGGGCAGCATCTACTGAATATGACAATCCCATATTCTCAGTAACAGCTATGAAATGCTTATTAAAAAGTTTTGAAACACAGCACACACCTGTTACTGTTGCATCATTTACTCTTCATGCTGTTTGCCCTTCTTCATTTTGGTTTTGTTTTGCTTTAGGGAGCAAAAAAACAACTGGGATCATACACATCTATGTCAAAACTGTAGAACACGAAGACAGAGAGGAGTTAAAAGACACTATACGTCAGTCCCAATTGACAGAACAGAAGACAGCTAAAAACAGGCACAGGGAAAAGGCACTAAAAAAGACACCATACAGAAACAGAGGTCCAGAACTAAAAATTAAATGGCCTTCGCCATATTGCTTTGGAGGATAAAAAGTAAAATGCGGTCGACAGCCCGCTTGTCGTTTGCTAAAACGGCCAATAACTCAGACGGTAAACCCAAGTGGGAACATAAATGGTTAAAAAAAATGGGCATTCCATCAGGAAGTGGCAGACAATTAAAACTTGGGTGCAATATGTACAAAGTGGTGGGGTAGTGCCACTTAGCAAATGACGATGGCTAAAATGGCAGTGGCCAATAAGCAGCCTAGTTATAATGACCTCCTCCCGGTGGGAGGGCCGAGAGGAGGTCATCCAAGCTGTTGGGAGAGGCTTAATAAGCCAGAGCTTATTCCTGTGAAGGGAGGACCATTGGCAATACCAAAGGGACACCACCTCCTGACAGACAGCAACACAGAGATCATCGAAGTGAATGTAGGTACTCGGGGGGCTGAGATGCGAGGACATCAGCCTCGGCAGCAGCGTTAGCAGCCTTGTTTCATGGCAGACCGACATGACCAGGACCCCACAGAAACATCACACTGGTTCCACCAAGAGTGAGCAAGTGACTGTTTTCCTGGACCCACTGCACTGAGGGATGGACGATGTACAACGCACATAGACTTTGAAGGGCGCTGAGTGAGTCTGAACAGAGGACACAATTGAAAAGGCTGTGTTGCCGGATGTACTTTGTGACATGATACAGAGGGAAGAGCTCAGTTGTAAATACTGAGCAGTGTGCCGGAAGCCAATATCGAAAGACACGGGTGCCAATGACAAAGTCACACCCAACTCCACTGTCAGTCCAAGAGCCATCTGTGTATACAAAGGTACTATCGCAAAGTTCCATGCAATGGTCGCGAAACTGAAGGCGATAGACCAAGGCTGGAGTAGCATCCTCAGGAAGCAAATGAAGGTCAAGGTTAAAATGGGCACCCCAGGAAGTACCATTGAGGACAGATAGAACATTGAGGAAATGAGTACAGCAGGCTGCCAGGTAAGACACATGGGAAGACTAAGAGAGTTTCCTATTGAGCATGAGCCCCAGGAATTTTGTAGTTTCCACGAACAGAAGGGCAACAGGCCCAAGATGTGAAGATGGTGGGAGAAACCACTTGTGTCACCAGAAATTCATACAAACGGTTCTGTCAATCGAAAAGTGAAAGCCACTGTTGATGCCCCAGGAGTAAGACAATCAAAGGGGAGCCAGAGATGCCCGGCAGGAGACAGGCCATGATAGGGTTAATGGCGATAGCAAAGAGGCTGACACTCAGGACGAAACCCTGAGGCACACTGTTTTCATGCATCAAGGTGTCTGACAAGGCAGAACCCCCACGCACCTTGAAAACTTGATCTTTTAAAAATGCCTGAAGGAAAAAGGGCAGGTGGCCACACAAGCCCCGCATGTAAAGAGTACGGAGGATACCAGTTCTCCAGCAGATTCCACAGAAAACCATTCATGACATGGGTGGACAAAGTAACAAGATGGTCAACTGCAGAATGCCATGCTCAAAATCCACACTGTGCATTCTTCAGTTAATTGCAAGACTCGAGCCACCATAGCAGCCGGAAATGAATCATACGTTCCATCACCTTGCAAACACAACTGGTAAAAGAGATGGGGTGGTAGCTAGAAGGAAGGTTTCTGTCCTTACCAGGCTTAGGTATGGGTATGATTGTGGATTCATGCCAGTGTCCGGGAAATGCGCCCTCTGCCCAGATGCGGTTGTACATGTTAAGCAGAGAGTGCTTGCCCACAAGAGAAAGGTGCTGCAACATCTGAATGTGGATGGCGTCTGGCCCTGGGATGGAGGATCAGGATGAACTAGGAGCATGATCTAGCTCCCTCATAGTAAAGGCGGCATTGTAGCACTCATGATTCGGAGAAGAGAAGGGTATCGCCTGAGCCTCCTCTGCTCATTTCCGATGGAGTAAGGCAGGGTGATAGTGGGAAGAGCTCAAAACTTCCACAAAATGGTGGCCGAAGGTGTTGGTGATAGCAATAGTGTCCACAATAACATAGTCTGCTACTGTCAGGCCAAAAATTGGGGAATGGATCTTTGTCCCAGAAAGCCGTCGGAGGTTGGCCTACACAACAGAGGAAGGGGTAGAACTGTTAAAAGAACTAGTGAATGAAATCCTGCTAGCTCTTTTGCTATCCCGAAGAACATGACGACACTTTGCATGCATCTGTTTATAATGAATGCAGTTTTCCATCAGAGGATGAAGGTTAAAAACGAGGAGAGCACGTCTCTGTGCACGAATTGTGTCACGGCATACCTCAGTCCACCAAAAGACTGGGACACAATGTAGTAAAGAGGCAGCGCGAGGAATGGAACATTCTGCAGCAGTAAGAATAATGTTTGTGAGATATTCCATCTGGTCATCACAACTGAGGAAATCTTGTGAACCTCCTCATAGTGTTAAAGCTACAGAAAAAAATCAGAGCTATGATGGGAACAATTGGAAATTGTGCATCCTTTGTTCATAAGACTTGACTTAATGACAATTCCTTCTATTTTTATATATGAAATACTCCTATTTGAGCTAAAAAACCCAAATCTTTTCAAACAAAATTATTTTATACAGCCTTATGAAACAAAACATAGTTCAGACTACATGTTACCTTGTCATAGACTTAGTTTATTTCAAAATACCCTGTTTACTTGGCTTTGAAGCTCAGCAATAAAATATAATACAAGTTCAATGACTGCAATGACTGAAAGCAAGAAACCTCAGAAGGAAACGTTGAAAAATACTTACAAAGCAGATGTTATTACAGTGTGGAAGATTTTATAAATGAAGAAGACAAGAAGATATTAATTTTTTTTCTACATTATGATCTCTCTCTCTCTCTCTCTCTCTCTCTCTCTCTCTCTCTCTCTCTCTCTCTGTGTGTGTGTGTGTGTGTGTGTGTGTGTGTGTGTGTGTGTGTGTTCTCTTTTAATGGACATGTGCATTCTTTTCATATATGTCCATATTTATAAACTGTAGAAACAAACACTAAACAACAATAAAAAGTAAATATTATGACGACATGTAAAAATTTAAGAAAGAGGAAAGAATATGAACCCACTACCTTTGAGGGGGAAGTTCGGGTAGGTTACACCAAACAACACTCCCATTTTGCAGTAGTTCATTTATTCACCTAAACACAAACAAGGCTCACAAAGAACTGAACATGGTGGAAGAGGCCAAAGATAATCTTAGCTTAATTCAAAGATGGATGCATTGATGTTGGTGTTGATTTCATTGTCGCCACATAGCCCCCAGCCACGCCCCCCCCCCCCCCCCCCCCACGCCCCCGCCGTACGGAGTAGGAGTACTCTTGAGAGAGGCCCGGGGGGGTTGGGGGGGGGAGGGGGGTGTGACTGTGATGTCGTGTAGAAAGGTTTGGCCACCGAACCTGGAAGTCATTGAAGCGAGCCGGGCTTCACTGGGCATGCTGGTCATGCGGCAACAGGTAGGCCGGCGGTTTGTGGGGGGAACGGAGTGACGACGACGATGTCTCCGGTGGGCGTGGTGAACACACGAAGCATGTCCAGGTCGACGTCGGGCGGGAGGGAAACACATTTCACCAGGTGGCAGGGAATGGCGGAGGTTGTGTCATGAGCACTGGATGAAGAGAAACACAAAAAACAGTGTATCATCACACAGTATTATTGAGATGTCATGGATTATGTCCGGGGGGACAAGCACAAACACCTCGAACGAGGGCACGTTCAAGATGGGGGGGGCATGAGAAACCCCGACAGGGTGAGGCAGGCGACGGTGGAGAGGTCGAAGGGACCGGCGAAGGGCCCGGCAGCGAGGGCGTGATCGTAGGTAAGCTCAACATAGGGAGCATGTGGTCACTTGACGGAGTGTGTGAGACTGGAATAGAGGGCGAGGTCAAAGGAGAGCTTGACGATTGGAGGTGGAAGTCACTCGACCGGGTGTGTAAGTCTGACATGGAGGGAATGGTCGGAGCGTCGCATGGCCTGAAGGGGGGTACAAGAAGGCTCAACATGAGCAGGCTTAAGTCTGTTGAGAGAGACTGTGACAGCTGAATCTTTCATCTGGATGTCATAGGTGTTGGCTGAGTGCCGGAGAACTCGGTATGGGCCTGTATATGGTGGTTGGAGGGGAGCAGGGACAGTGTCATCTCGGAGCATGACGTACTCGCAATTGTCCAGGGATTTCGGGACGTGAACCTTAGGGTGGGAGTGGCTGGTGGGCGGAGGGATATGGAGGTTGACGAAGTGGCATCTGACGCGGTCCACAAAGGAAGGTAAGTCAGACTGAGGGAGAGAAGCGGAAGGGCTCACAAGTTCACCAGGGAGAACAATGTTCTGGCCTACGAACTCGGCTATTGTGCCTTTGAGGTCTTCCTTATAGATCGCACGAATGCCGAGTAAAACAAGGGGAAGGGCCTCCATCCATTGAGAGTCGTGGCATCGAAGAGCCACCTTGAAAGTGCGGTGCCAGCCTCAACTAGCCCATTACTTTGCGGGTGATATGCTGTGGTATGGATACGCCGGATGCCACAAATGTTACAAATCTCGCTGAACAGGGTCGACTCAAATTGTCTGCCCTGGTCAGTCCTGATGATAGGTGGACATCCGAAACGCGATACCCATGACTCGACGAAAGCTCGAGCAACAGTTTCTGCCGTAATATTGGGGAGGGGGACAGTCTTGACCCAGCGAGTTGTTTGGTTGATAGACAAGAGAAGATAACAAAAGCCGTTAGATGGGGGGAGATGGCCGATATGTCAATATGAATATGCTGGAAATGCCCAGGAGAGATCGAAAAGGCGCCGAGAGGGGTGAAGTGTGCTTGTGTACTTTGCGGCGTTGGCACATGACGCAGGAGCGTACCTATTGCTGGCACTCCTTGTTGACATTTCTCCACACAAAGCGCTCCACTACAAGGCGGGCAGACGCACGAACACCAGGATGGGCTAAATTATGCAATGCATTGAAGACAGCTCGACGGAGCATGGTTGGGATGAGGGGGCTTAACGTGCCTGTACTTTCATCGCACCAGATCTCACCAGAACTACCAGGGAAGGTGGTGCGGACGAACCGTAGTGACGACGTAGAGTCTAAAATCAGGTTTTTGTGTTTCCTCGTCGGAGGGTTGGAGGTTAGGCAGTTCAGAGAGGTCTAACAGCGAATGGACGGCATTGACTCGTGAAAGGAAATCAGCAACTATATTGTCAGCTCTCTTTATGTGTCTGACATCGGTGGTGAACTGAGCTATGAAGTCCATGTATCTGAAGCGGAGAGGAGGCGGGTCAGCTGGTGGGTTTGTAATAGCCGCAGCCAGGGGTTTGTGGTCCGTTAAAACATAGAAAGGGCGTCCCTCAACGTCAGTCTTAAAATGCTTGATCGCTTCGTAGACTGTGAGCAACTCCCTGTCAAATGTGGAATATTTCCATTGTGCATTGGTGAGCTTGCGTGAGAAGAATTGCAGAGGCGAAGTTTGGCCATCAATTGTCTGGCTAAGGACAGCGCCGATGGCAGTATCACTCACGTCTGTGGTGATGAAAAGTTGCGCATTGGGATGAGGATGTGCAATGGTGCAGGCCTTGGCGAGGAGATTTTTGAGGGCAGTGAAAGAGTCAGTCATAGCAGGGGTCCATGGAATGGGCCAAGATCCAGAAGTGTTGGTGCCTGCCAAGGCGTCCGTCAGTGGAGCCTGAATCTCTGCAGCCCAAGGTAGATGTCGGCGATAATAATTAACCATCCCCAGAAAGTGCCAGAGCTCTTTGAATGACGAAGGTCTGGGTAGGTTTAGTATTGTTTGTACTTTCTCAGGGGGTGGTGAAATACCGTTGGCAGAGACCCAAAAACCAAGAAAAGTGACAGCGCATTGATGTAGCTGCAATTTGTCCTGGTTGGTCTTGATACCTGCTGCCGCGAGTGTTCATAACAGTTTGCACATGTCGAATGTTGTCCTCGACAGAGGAGCTGAACACAAGAATGTCATCAAGATATGCAAAGCAGAATTTTAGGTCGAATAGCACTTCGTTGATGAAGCGTTGCCAAGTCTGGGTTGCATTTTTCAGACCGAAGGGCATGAATCGAAACCGAAATAACCCGATCGGAGTGGTCATTGCTGTCATCTTGATGTCTTCAGGTGCCATTGGGATCTGGTGGTAGGCCCATTTGCAATCAATGACAGAGAACGTTGTCACACCTGCGAGGGAACTGATAAAGTCGGCAATGTTGGGTATGGGGTAAGTGTCCATAATTGTTCATGTATTTAGTCGACAGTAGTCTCCGCACATGCACCAGGACCTGTCTTTCTTGGGTGTCATATGTATGGGCGTAGACCAGCTACTGGCAGAGGGTTCAATGACGCCAGAGCTTAGTAGTTCAGAAAACTGATTTTTAAGGTCAGAGAAGCACTCAGGACAAAGTCGACATGGTTTACTGGAGATCGGGGGACCTGGCGTGAGGCAAAGCTTGTGAACCATGCCATTGGTGACGACAGAAATGTTGCTGCCAGCGCGGGAGGCAGTTTGTTTATAATGTGTGGTGTTCAGAGCCACTCAACAGATCCGACGGGAGCCGAGGCAGCAAAGTGTCCCAGGAGTCAACGTGACAAGATGGCCGCCGGCCCGAAGCAGTGGCACCATGGTCGGGTGAGCTCGGTAGAGCTCGGGAGCCGTTAGTGAGTCCATTGTCCGAGGGAGCGGCCTGTGGCAGCACGGTCGCGGGAGAGACGCTTGGCGTGAGTGCACTGTTTGTGTTGTCAGTGGTGGTCGCAAGGCGGCGTGCAGGAGCCGAAGTTGCATAGTTTGAGGTGCTGTCCGCGAGGGGTGGGGTAAGAGCCATCAGTTCGGGAACACGTGACGCTTGTCGCACATGCGCACTTGTGTCCGGCCGAGAGTCAAGCGCTACCATGTTAGGAGGGTGTGGCCCTGCGGAGCTGTCAGTACATGTTATGGCAGTCTTGATAGCACAGTTGCGAGGGGTAGCGGGAGGTACACACATGGAGGCTCGATTGCTGGGACTGCAAGCAGATTCGGCGCACTTACTGACCTTGCTTTGTACTTGCAGTAGTGTCTGTAATTCCTTTGCTGCATTGGAGAGCTAGAGTTGAGTTTCGTGGAGCCGGAGGGAGAGCTCGAAGTTTTCCTTGTGTAGGTGAGCGACGTTTTCAAGCTCGACAAGGCACTTGTGCGTTGTTTCTTGTAACTTCGTCAACAGAGACGAGCATATATGGATGAGATGAACCCGGACCGATGTTTGCTCGACAGAGCACAGGAGAAGTGAGTCTTGGAAGGGTGATGAAACACGGTGTTTCACACTAGGTCCAGTGAAACTTTGTGGTGTCGCAAGAAGTCAATGCCTAGTATAGGTTCGTGAATTTCGCACACTAAAAGAGTCCACTCGAGTTTACAGTTTGCGGAGAGTGAGACAACGTGGGAAGTTGAACCCGAGCATTGTAGTTTAGTTGAATTCACGGCCTGCAGTGACGTATGATGAGGGCGGATGTACAATGACACTAAGGGTGTAGGCAGCAGCGAAACATTGGCTGGCACCTGTGTCCACTAGGAAACGGTATCCTGACGAAATGCCTTTAATGTAAAGTCGTCCGCCATTATCTGGTCGTTCTCAGACAGAATGGAGCACTGGGGGGTGCCTGTAATGTTGTGCGCAGGAAGTGGCACCCGGACCTACCCGCGATTGGCATTTGTGAAGTAGCAGGGTGGTCTGCAGTTCCGTGCTGCCTCGCCAAACCGTGTGTGGAAGTAACAGTATGGGTAGTGCGGTTGCATTTCCTGCGGAAAGTTCGTTGCCAGTGGTGGTGGCTGAGGTTCGGTGGCCGCAGCAGTTTTGGTTGCAGGAGGGGGCATGACCATGGGTGGAGCCGGTGACGTCCCAGTTGCTTGTTTGCTGCTTCCTGGAGCGAGCGGAACAGTTGGCACAGTACTGCCCTGGCCGCGTCCGGCTGTAGGGCGATGAGCCTGAACCTGAGACTTGTCAGGTAGGCAGTGGCTGGCGAAATAGAGCAGTGATGTATCGTGTAGCTTGTCAGCAATTGTCATTCTTCGCTCGACAGGTTCAGGAGACCTTTGAGCCAGAGCAAAGCGGATGTGAGGAGATAGTTTATCTGACCAGATGGCGAGGAGAGCTGTGTCAGAGTATAGATCGGCGCTGACCTGGGCACGTAGCCGTCTCCAGAGCTGGGAAGGTTTGTCATTGCTTAGTTGCTCAATGTGGAGCACTTGCCGTATTGCTGCCTAAGTTGAGCGTGAAAGCCGACGTAGAGCTCTCTTTTTGGCTAGAGTGTACCGGGCAGATGAGTCTGGGGCGTTGACCAGGTTAGCTATCAAGTCCTCCTGGTCATGCAGGTGGGTGATGGGGCACAGAAACCTGGTTGACTTGTCAAGTTTGTAATGGTCAAACACTTCGTCCACAATTTTGAACCAGGTTGTTGCTGTGTCGGGATTAAATGGCGGCAGCGTCGGTAAGCGTTGTAGAATGTTCGGAAGAACAGGTTGAGTTGAGTTCGTTGGGGCACAGTCTGTATCGAGCTGTTGTTGATGTAGTATTCCAGGAGAATGTTCATCCAGGTGATGAGGCAACGGTAGCTGTTTGGGTGGCAGTGTGAATGTGACACATTGTGGTTGAGTGCGATCTGTCGCGACGCAGAAGGCCGACGTGGGTGAGACACCATAATGTGTCGATTGCGGTTGCAGAAGCTCAACACGTTGTGGGTGTGTCCGGATTGATGCGTCATGGAAGACCAACATGGATGAGGCACCGAGATGTGCCGAGAACGGTAGCGGAAGCTCGACTGGAGCCGGCGCGGGGACGACAGGTGAGAAAAAGTTCAGAGTTTGAGAACGCGTGTCAGTCCGTGGAAAGCTCGATGTATGATCAGAGCCGGGGCCACCTGTGTTGCAGGGAGGCTGTGGAGGTGCAGGCTGCCCGGAAGCACAGTGTGGGAATGATGTCGAACATGGGATGGAATGTGTGAATGTTCACTGTTCATAGTCACTCCACGCAAAGTGGTGTGCGGATAAGGTGAATGTCATGGCACAAAACACTGAGGCGTAGCAGTGGGATGGAGGTGGAGGTCAGGCACAGATAACAAGTTATTGTTCCTGTTGCAGGCCGAGGTATCAAAGTAGGAAGGCAAGTGCTGATGCTGAACCAAGGCAGGTGCAGGTGTGGTCGGATGCTGAGGAGGTTGACCTGAGAACGAAGCAGTTCCGGCCACTTGGCAGGTATCTTCGTGGTACTGCATGGATTGTGGTGTGGCAAATCGTTGTCCTGGCGGTGGTAGGTTGTCCAACAAAGCATTTGCAGAAATCAGCATTGGTCCTGCACGGCAAGGAGATCCGTAAGAGGTAACTGCACAGTCTGTGAGGGAGGGCACATGTGGTGGGAACAAAGGCATTTGATAGCCGGAGTCATGCACACTCCTAACCTCACTTATTGTTGCAGGCTTGAAAACATCCAGTGTAGTCGGCGTAATCGTCAAGTGAGAGGCATTGTGTTGCAGTCCTGGCGCATGTACATCGCCCGCAACATGATGCATGTCGATCACAAAATCCGGCGTAAGGTGATGGGCCAAAGTCATTGTTTGAATGCTGTGTCAATGTAATACACGTGAAAATAACCAAAGCGGAGGTTGCAGACACAGTAAAACGGCGAAAATGGAAAACGTTACAACTCGGGGTCACCAGTGAGGGGGAAGTTTGGGTCAGTTACACCAAACAACACTCCCATTTTGCAGTAGTTCATTTATTCACCTAAACACAAGCAACGCTCACAAAGAACTGAACATGGTGGAAGAGGCCAAAGATAATCTTAGCTTAGTTCATAGATGTAGATGGATGCATCAATGTTGGTGTCGATTTCATCGGCGCCACACCTTTTTATGTAGAAATGTGCCTGCTTGTGTGTGCATATTCTTTCTTTTAATATATGTGTGTATTGTTTTTATACAGGTGTTAAGGTAAGAGTGTGCAAAAACGTAACAGGACACAGAGACTGCTCCACTGAACAATTAGAGGTAGGGAATCTGAGGTCGGAGAAGCCAGCTTAAGGAGATATGGAAGTAAACTTGTCGATCACTTTGTCTAGCATTACTATTATTATTTACAACTAAAATGCATACAAGTTTACATGTATGTGCTGTTTATTTACATGTACATTATTTATTTCCTGCAAGGAAACAAGAAGGATGAGCCTGATTTCTAGGAAGTTATGATGCAGGTTTTGTTTACTTTACTTGTCCATAAGGTGGCTCTTTTGCATTGTATTTACATAGTTCCATGACAGAACATGCTTTGAATGAATGACAGACCCATTCATTACTCAGTTCTATTCAGAGATGTACTGTACAGTATGATGGAGCAGTACTCGTACAGTTTCGCAGAATTCACTGACATGCACCCTGTGTATGGGGAAGTACATCGCAATGCTTGCTGATGAAAGGTTGTACAGGGGACAGGAATTATCCATCATGACCAGTGTTTATTTCTCTCGATTGATGAATGTGGGAGACTGGGTCATTGGAAAGAAGAAACGAGGGACCTGGCAACATGAGGACCACTGACACAATTGATTTTGAAGAGGAGGTGCTGGAATGTGTTGCAGCGGACCCGACTACAAGTATTGCACATGAAATGGTTGCTGCATATACAGGTACTCCATGAACAACAATTACACCTATATCACCCGCAACAAGTCCGTGCACTGATGGTCGTATTGAGTCAGTGATTGCTTCAACAATGGATTGATCAACCAGATTTCCTCCAAATCATGCTGTTTATTGATGAGACCTCATCTGATTGTGACAGTATTTTGAACAGCAGGAATATTCATTGCGTTGTAGTAGAGTCACACCATCAACTACATTTTGCTGTGAATATCTGGGCCAGCACTGTGAATAACAATCTCATGGGGCCTTATCTTCTACCTGACCATCTGAAAGGCCACCTGTACTTGAAGTTTGTGCAAAGAGTTCTACCTGACTTGCTGGAGAATGTACCTTGGCTGTTCATGAGAGGATGTGGATTCAACATGACAGTGCACCACCTTACTTCAATGTGGATATCTGCAACCATCTCAATGCTGTATTTCCTGGTTGCTGCATTGGAAGAGAAGTTCCTATCCCATGGCCTGTGAGGTCACCTAACCTGAATTCCCTTGATTATTCCATATGGGGATATCTAAAATCATTTACGTAAGAGGCCCCACTGAATACGGAAATAGAATTAGTTACCAGAATTGTAGCTGTCTGTGATGTGATTTGAAACACATCAAGGATATTTGTCAGGGTGCATCAGAATCTTGTTCACCAATGTTATGCTTGCATTGTGGTTGATGGTCATCAGTTTCAGCACTTTTGTAAGATGCAGTAAAAATGGCATGTTCATTGTGTCAATGATGGTATTTGCAGTTAAATGTAATTAATGTAAATAAAAAATGCACAGTAATGTGATTTTATTCCTATTATCTCCTTAACCTTGCAGCAGAAACACCTGTTCTTGTCACACTACCAGGTGCGCATTGTAAAATTTACAACATCGACATTTGTCAATAAAAACAAGCATGTGTTCAACAAATTATAGTATTTACTGAGGAAAGCATTTCACATTCACTATCTTTAACATTTATAACAAAAGCTTTTGCTCTTTTAGTTCTTTCAGTAACAATTTAGCTAGTTGCTCTGACAAATATTTACTTTCATAACACTTATTGTCCGCATCCATAACGTAGCAATAGCGTTACTGTCTACCACGCAGGGGGCCCGGGTTCGATTCCCAGCAGGGGACTGGGTGTTGTGTGTCCTTCATGATCATTTTTAACATCATTGACTTGCAAGTCACCGATGTGGCGTCAACTAAAGAGGACTTGCAATATGGCAGCTGAGCTCCCCCGCATGGGGCCTCCCGGCCAACAGTGCCATACGATCATTTCATTTCATAACACTTATTACATCTATCATATTTAATTGATGTGGGCCAATTGCTTTGACATCCACAACGGGCACACATCATGTGTATTTTTGCTGGAGGTTCAGGAGGCTGGTCTTCAGAAGTCGATGCTTCAACACGAAACTGCATAACAAATACGTTGAGACCAGCTGGCTATGATCTGAGTTGAACTCTGGATATGAGTTGTTCCTTCATAAGACCTTCTGCTAGCTTCTTGAGATAAATATGTCTTCCTGAAGTTATTTCTCACTGTTTGAAGGAAAGCAATATTTGTGAATTAATTCCAGCAACATTAAAAAAAAAAAAAAAAATGAAAAATAGCCAAAGGCCATCTCCCTGTAATTCTTGAAACTGAGTAACAGGCACACATTTTATCAAAAACATCAGCTCCACCTTTTGTCACATTGTATTCAGGTGTTATTTCAGGTTTGTTTCTTTGTTAATGCCACCATGTTATTTAAAGCAGACAAAGTATGACAACACAGTTTTTATGAGGAACTAATGGTGTTATCATGTTGAAATCAAAATGCTTCACATCTAGTTCCTTGTCTTGTTTGGGAGAATTTCTGGAGGAATTTCATGTCTATTCTTCCTCATTATACCAATGTAAGTGATTTCCTTCTGCAGCAAATATTGAGATAGAACATAGCTTGTGTACCAGTTGACACTTATGAGGTTCCGGTAGAGCACCACAAGTCTCTTTACTATATCTTCAGTACTATTGGGTGATACCCAATATTGCCCTTCTGGTTGCATGATGTAGTAAACCTCCAGATTACTGCAATAAAATGTTTTTGCATCACATAGTGCAAACATTGTTATCCAATATTTAGCTAGTTTGATGGGTACACTCTGAATACATCCACAGCAGTCTCTGAAGGGGTGAAACATTTAATCTATTGTGGTGAATTCGCTCAGGCTGAAGTACTTTGACAGTTAGCAACAAAAGCATCCAATACTGTACAAACTGCAGCCTCTTATCAGTTCTTCTCCTGTTGCTCCTAGTTTCCATGTCATCAAACCGCTTACAACGTAGGAGAAACAGAAACATTTGTAACTCATTGCAGCCCTAAGCAGTTGCATTCCTATTCCGTATGCTGCCCAGAATACCAGTAAATTAGGATGATGACCTTTTCTTGTACCATTCAAAAAACGAATCTCAAATACAGACATTATTTCATGTCTTGATGTCACTTTATTATCTCTTTTGTGCAACAATTGATTAGTTTTTCACTGTGTATTTAATAAGTGTTTGTATGGTTTACAATTTCATCAGTAATGTCAAGGACAATCATTTTCAGAAAAGCACTAACTTCATTAATTATATCCATCACATTTCTCTTTGGATCTGCTAGAATTTGCACAATGTTTTTCTCTTGCTTTTTGACATTTAGCACATTTGCTTTTACAACAACGCTTTTCTTTCCCAATGAAAAGCCCCCGCATATCTGCCATTTCTTCTACATCATTATCATCGTCACATTCAGATTCATAGCATTAGTCACCATAGTCAATGTTTTCATCATTCAAATTCACTTCACTTTCCTCCAAATCTCAAAATTCGGTATTGACTTCATCATCACTTTCTTTGAGTATTTCGTGAATTTCCTCATCTGATACAATTTCAGAGCTGAAATAAAACATCAAAATAAATGAAATAAATAAATTCAGATGCTGTATTACCAAATTAACATTTAATGTGCAGCTATAAAAAAATAAAAAACATTGCATAAGTACAGTTAACTTTTTTCTTACACTTACCTCTATATATTGACTGCTGAAACAAACCTTGCAACTATCACACCAGTAGGCACAAATTGTACTTTTTACAACATTCGACACCTCGTTGCTTACAATTCAGAAAACAAATTGAGAAAGCCAACCTCATGAACTGAAGCCTTCTTAACATTATCGAGAAAACATCAGCAATGGAATACATGGAAGTCGTGAAATGTGTTTTATTCATAAAGTACACAATTTCAGAACATATGTCTGATGTACAGGAGACATGTCGAGGTTACAATGAGCTCATTTGAAATTATGTCACACTTACAGTAATACTTTGTGGAGAATTTACTTATTTAAAATTTGTCAAACTTACAGTATTTACATACATAATTTTGTATTCCATTTTAGGGATCCAGTTCAAAGTGCATTTCATCCTTCATGAAATTTTCCACAGAGTAGTAGCATTTTTCAATTAGAAAATCATGTAACTTGCGTTTTAAAATATTTATCTTCATATTCATTATGTCACACCATTTTATTGTGTTGTGAATTTTAATGGCTATGTATTGAGGAGTCTGAGCATGCAGTTTTAAGCGATGTGAGGTGGGCATAAAATTTCTTTATGCCTTGTATTGTATAAGTGTTCAAAATTATTTTTTTTAACAGATCAGATCTGCTGCATAGGAAAAGAGTAAACTCAAAGATATATAAAGAGGGGAAAGTTAATATTTTTTGGTCTTTAAATAATGTTCGACATGATGCCCTCGGCTGTTCAGAGCACATGTTGCTAATGATTCTTTTTTGGAACTTTAAAATTCGTCTATTTTCCTGTGTTTCCCAAAAAATTATGCCATATCAGATAACAGATGCAAAGCAGCTTTTGTATGCTATTTTCCTGGTGGCCATATCAGTGGCACCGGCTAAAATTTCCATTGCAAATGCAAGGCTGCTTAATTTATTTGCTAGATATTCTATATGAGAATTCCAACTCAAAGTTCTGTCTAAGTTTATTCCCAGGAACCTGACTGAGTCAAGTTCTTCCATTCTTTTGATTGTTGTGAGTTCTTCAGTTTTTGACAGTTTGGTTTTAAAACTCATCATGTGGGTTTTTGAAATGTTTAGCCTTAAGCCATTTAGACTAAACCAAGTTTACAAGTTACTTAACGTATGTGTGACACTCTGTGGTATATCATCAGAATTTTCATTTTCAATTAGGGCAGAAGTATTATCTGCAAACAAACTTAAATAAGTATTTATATTGAGAGGCAAGTCTTGTACTTAGAACAGGAATAAAACGGGTCCAAGGACTGAGCCTTGAGGAACACCTTGTGTGTGAGTTTTCCACTCTGAGAAGTAATCTGTTTCATTTGAGTTGATTACTACTCTTTGTTTCCTCTCCAATAGATATGATTCAAACCATATCAAAGCAATATCCCTTATTCCATACCTGTTGAGTTTGAAAAGCATCAGGGCATGGTCTCCAGAGTTGAATGCTTTTGTAAGATCACAGAATATTCCTTTTATGTTAGCTTTCCTATCTAGTGATGAAGTAATTTTTTCAATAAATTCATTTATCACAACGGCTCAAGAAAAAGGCATCGATTAGGCCTAAAAACCACTGGTGTTGTACTTTTTACAACAGTGTGCCCGCTCAAGGGTTAACTGGCTTCTCCAACCCCAGGTTCCCTACCCCAAATTTTTCAGTGGGGCATTCTCTATGTCTTAAATTTTTGCATGCTCTTATGGAAACACCCTGTATATAGATATATAGACACACAATTGTTTTCAATGATGAGTCACCACTGTTTCACTCAAATGATTTCAATCACATGTAATGTGACAACACATTTTCTATTTTATTCTAGAAGGCAGGACTCAAAATAATGGAATGGCTTGCACCATCTGCTGACATGAGCTTGCCTAAGCATGCTGGAGACCAGCTGAAACTTGTAGTGTGTTGTTGTAAGATTTCTTGAAACATGCTATATGACCTCATGTGGACTGCCTTTGAATAACGGGACAGGATAAAGCAGCAACATCTCGAGCACTCTGTGAATGGCATATCTTTGAGGATCCAAGCATGCTACAATTTTCGAGTGAAAATACACAACATAACAGTTAATTACAATGAGTAATCATAATCTTAAGACTGCTAAGAACCTCTATATCAGTACTTTCTTTTTAGTTTAGAGGCGGCCTGAAGAATCACAGTTTACCCTGCAGAGATGAACCATGCAACAGTCAATATCATTGTCCACTTGACTTCCCCGCAAGTGTCAATGGTATTTGGGGCTGAAACATATGTGGCACCTGCAGCAAATTGTGACTTGCAGCTCACCTTGAGGCACATTGGTGGTGGTGGAAGACTAGATATGTTCAGTGGCCTCATAGAACTACATGTAGGTAGTGTCTTGGTGTTAGCTGGGTGAAAGCTGACTTGAGTCTGTCGACAGATATTTGGGTGGAGGAGCCACTGATCTCGGCATCAAACATATTATTGTGGCATGCAAATACTATGTATGGACCATCATGTGGTGGTTGGAGAGGTTTTTGAATAGCATCATAATGGACAAAAACCTGTTTGCACAATTTTAAGTCACAGAAAACAAATGGTCACTGGATAGAACGTTCTTTGGAAATTGTAGGACAGAGCTACAAAGATGATGTGCGAAATTCGAGGCTTCAGTAATACTGTTTGATGAGTCAGTAAACAACTCTCCTGGTAGTCAAAGTGTCTGCCCAAAGACCATTAGCAATGGGATGGTAGACAAAAGTTTGAATACAGTATGCCGCGCAATGCTGAGAGTGCTTTAAAAACATATGACACAAATTGCTTCCCGTGATCAGTAGTGATAGGGAGAGGAATGTCAAACCATAGGACCCACTCACAGATGAAGGTTGTGGTTACAGTTGCTCATTATCCAACCAGAATGGTGGGGGATTCATTGCAATCAGACTAAGGGCCATATTTTTTGCAGATAAGTTAGTGTTATTTTATGGTTCTGGTATAAGACTCAGTTTTTTGTGTGTGATGGGATTCTTCTGACACGATTTGTGAACTCAGGGTTCAGAGCCGGCCGGTGTGGCCGAGCGCTTCTATGAGCTTCAGTCTGGAACCGCGCGACCGCTACGGTCACAGGTTCGAATCCTGCCTTGGGCATGGATGTGTGTGATGTCCTTAGGTTAGTTAGGTTTAAGTAGTTCTAAGTTCTAGTTCAGAGGCAGCACTGAGAATCAAAGAGTTTATACTACACACATGAATAATGTAGCACACAATTCTCTATTCACATCCCTGTCCATATAATGCACAGGGTGAACCAATACATTATTGAATGTTAACCAGCAACAGCTTTCAGTTTTACAGACAAATAAAGGTGTTTAGTTTCGAACAGGCTACTTTCATTCTGGTTATTGTTTTGTTTTTAATTTGCAGTAGATTTTTTTTAATTTTTGAAAGACATTTTCTTTCATTCCCTGCTCCCCTCAAATCTATCCCCATACATGCTTGCAGATATGCAGTTGGCATAAAATTTTTTTGAGCAGTTTGTGTGTTCAACAGAGTTATTTTATAGTACTCACCGTTTTTAATTCACAGTTTTGGTAATTTCCTCTATCAATACTGAAGCAAGAATAAATATCATCATTTGTCTTCCATCTCTTTGTGCCCTGTGATGTAACAAAGCCAGGCAGTTTCCTGTGTCACTGGTGGAATACAGCAACCTTGATCATATGAGAAAATGATTTAAAAGCCAAGCAAAAATGAGGATAATCAGTGATATACCAAATTTAATAATTATGGTCACCAAAATGGGAGAAATAGGGACAGAACAAATTCTTGCACCATTATCTTGACTTAAATACCAAACCTCTCCACAGTGCTCCATGGAATGAGATTGCTGATACAGCCTTTGAGCTTGGCAGCCTGTTTGATATTATTCTAGAGGAACAAATTGAGTAGTGATACCAAGCTTCTCCCTCCCCTCTCCCTTCTGTCCAATCATTCCATACTTATCCATAACAAGACAAACGTAACACTACACAAGCACTTATCACATTCATCCATATAGACTTGACATTCCATAAATGGTCAGAGGAAGGCAAAGAGAGACAATCCACTTATATCACTAGGACCTAGCCAATGTCAGCACATGAGGTGAGGTGAGATCGGGGAAAGAGCTACTTCATTTGCTCATCCAGGAAAATGTTACTGAAATAAATATCTATATACTGCTGTTCTTAGGAGTGCAAAATATGGTCCTTGGTACCATTATACAGTTAAATCATTCAACACTCCAATTACAATTAAACAGAAGTTATGTCATTAGGAGTAGTACAATAACAAAAGGGATAAAAGGGACATTGGTAGCTCGTCAACCAAGGGACTTCATATAGGGCTGGTCCTAGGCATCTGTGGCCAGTCTTATCTCCCGATGGTATAGAGGACATAGTGATAGACATCCCTGGGGTTGTCAAGCAGCTGAATGGGTTGAAAATAAATAAATCGCCAGGTCCTGATGGTATTCCAATTCGGTTTTACAGAGAGTACTCTACTGCATTGGCTCCTTACTTAGCTTGCATTTATTGTGAATCTCTTGCCCAACGTAAAGTCCCGAGTGACTGGAAAAAGTGCAGGTGACACCTGTATATAAGAAGGGTAGAAGGATGGATCCTCAAAATTACAGACCAATATCCGTAACATCGGTTTGTTGCAGGATTCTCGAACATATTCTCAGTTTGAATATAATGAATTTCCTTGAGACAGAGAAGTTGCTGTCCATGCATCAGCACGGCTTTAGAAAGCATCGCTCCTGCAAAACGCAACTCGCCCTTTTTTCACATAATATCTTGGAAACCATGGGTGAAAGGTATCAGACAGATGCCATATTCCTTGACTTCCGGAAAGCGTTTGACTTGGTGCTCCACTGCAGACTCCTAAGGTACGAGCATATGGGATTGGTTCCCAAATATGTGAGTGGCTCGAAGACTTCTTAAGTAATAGAACCCAGTACGTTGTCCTCGATGGTGAGTGTTCATCGGAGGTGAGGGTATCATCTGGAGTGCCCCACGGAAGTGTGGTAGGTCCGCTGTTGTTTTCTATCTACATAAATAATCTTTTGGATAGGGTGGATAGCAATGTGGGGCTGTTTGCTGATGATGCTGTGGTGTACAGGAAGGTGTCGTCACTGAGTGACTGTAGGAGGATACAAGATGACTTGGACAGGATTTGTGATTGGTGTAAAGAACGGCAGCTAACTCTAAATATAGATAAATGTAAATTAATGCAGATGAATAGGAAAAAGAATCCCGTTATGTTTGAATGCTCCATTAGTAGTGTAGCACTTGACACAGTCACGTCGATTAAATATTTTGGCGTAACATTGCAGAGCGATATGAAGTGGGACAAGCATGTAATGGCAGTTGTGGGGAAGGCGGATAGTCGTCTTCGGTTCATTGGTAGAATTTTGGGAAGATGTGGTTAATCCGTAAAGGAGACCGCTTATAAACACTAATACGGCCTATTCTTGAGTACTGCTCAAGCACTTGGGATCCCAATCAGGTGGGATTGAGGGAGGACATAGAAGCAATTCAGAGGCGGGCTGCTAGATTTGTTACTGGTAGGTTTGATCATCACGCAAGTGTTATGGAAATGCTTCAGGAACTCGGGTGGGAGTCTCTAGAAGAAGGAGGCATTCTTTTCGTGAATCGCTACTGAGGAAATTTAGAGAACCAGCATTTGAGGTTGACTGCAGTACAATTTTACTGCTGCCAACTTATATTTCGCAGAAACGACCACCAAGTTAAGATAAGAGAGATTAGGGCTCGTACAGAGGCATATAGGCAGTCATTTTTCCCTCGTTCTGATTGAGAGTGGAACAGGGAGAGAAGATGCTAGTTGTGGTACGAGGTACCCTCCGCCATGCACCATATGGTGGATTGCGGAGTATTTACGTAGATGTAGATGTAGATGGTGAACAGTGAACATTTCCAGACACACAAGGCTTGCTGATCCATACACTTGCACCAATAATAACAATGGAACTGGGCGAAAGTTTTATAAACCTGGAATAAATGAACTCTCTCTTCCCTCTTGAATCAATGGTTAAACCAATTCAGTATGTGTAGGGCCTTAATGGAGATTATTTTGAAGTGTCAAAGGTGTGATACCAATGTCAGTGTACACATTAGGTTAGACTAGATTAGATGTACCGTTGATACCGATACATCTTCCAGGTTGTAGAATGTGTCAGAAAAACAAGGATACACAATAATTATTTACAAAGAAAAAGAAATATGTTAATGTACCTGCCACAGATCCCAAGTGAAATAGTCATCATGGATGTGAGATAAGTAAGAAAAATCTTAATCATATTTTCTTTTAAAAGGTAAAAAATAACTTGTTACAAAACATGTAAATGTTCAATACACTCGGATGACTATGACAATTCTTAGGCTATGGTAGCCATACCTCATCAAATAGAAGAAATCTTTATTGCACTTATTTACATTGACTGCATCACTGTACTGAATTTCTACAGAAGTCAGATAGTACAATCATTCACATTATTTGATATTACTAGTAACATTTGCACATGAGATGGTTCTACTAAGAAAGTCATCAATGAAGTAGGAGCTGTTCACCAACAAATCCTTTAGGCTCCTCTTAAACAGAACTTTCTTAGTAGTTAAACTTTTTATAACTGCTGGCAAGCTATTAAAAATGTGTGTTCCTGAATAATGGACATTTTTCTGGACCAAAGCAAGTGACTAATCCTTTGTGAAGATCATTCTTATTTCTAGTATTGATTACAACAACTGAGCTGTTAGTTTGAAATAGATATGTATTTTAATGACAAACTTCATTAAGGAATAAACATATTGGGAAGTCATAGTCAGTATCCCTATTTCGCTAAACAGGCCTCTGCAGGATATTCTTGAGTTCAAACCACAAATAATTCTTATTACAGGTTTTTGGACTCTGAAAACTTTAGCTTGGTTTGATCAACTATGAGACAAAATAATGCTGTATGACATTATGGAATAAAAATAAACATTGTATGTCAGCATTTTTATTTTTATATCATCTATGTGTGACAACATCAGCATTCCAAATAGAGATTTGTTTAAGCACTTCAGTATTTCCGAGGTGTGCTCCTCCCAGTTGAATTTATTATAAAGCTGTAATCCCAAGAATTTAACACTGTCCACTTCTTCTATCTGTTTGTCATCATACTGACAAAGAATTGGCTAAGGACAAATTATTTAATCTCCATACTTGATTTGCCATTTATTATAATGTTAGTATCATATGCAAATAAAACAAATTTGGCTTCTGGTAATGCTACAGATGAAAGGCCATAATAAACACAAAAAAGTAAGGGTTCTAAGATGGAACCTTCTAGGGCATCACATGTAGTTAGTTGCCCGTTGGATGATGCCCAACAGCTTAATACATCTCCCTTTCCAAATGACAACCTTTGTTCCCTGTCAGAGATATAGGATTCAAACCATTTTGCAGCATTTCCTGTTAGACTGTATTATTCTGAAATTGTGATTTATACAGTTAAATGCCTTTGACAGATCAAAAAATATACCAGCAGCCTACCTATATCAGCAGTACTGTATAATGACGGAAGGACATTTTCACAGTAGGAGTGGATAGCCTTCTCAACTTTAGAACCCTTTTGATATCCAGACTGTGACTTTGACAATATTATGAAAAGAATAGTGGAGATGCCGAGTCACAGAAAGGCGCAACAAAAAGACTATCAGCAAGAAGCTTTCGATTAAAAGGGCCTTCAAAAGAAACACACACACACAAAATGACCACAGTCTAGCAACCAGAGACTGTGGTTATGAGTGTGTATGTTGCATTTGCATGTGTTTGTGTGTGTGTGTGCGTTTTGTCTATTTCTAATGAAGGCCTTTTTTGCTGAAAGCTTCATGCTAACAGTCTTTTGTTGTGCCTATCTGTGATTCAGCATCTCCACTACATGGTGAGTAGCAACTATCCTTTTCATATTATTGTCATTATTCCATACTGGATTTCCCATTATAACTGAGGCTTTGACAATATATTATTTACTGTGAGGTGGTTAAAAAGCCAGTTGTATATTACCTTTCCTATAATTTTTGAGAATTCTGACTGAAGTGAAATTTGATGGTATTTCTTTGTTTTGTGTCTTAAACGAAGGCTTAACTTCAGCATATTTCAACCATCCAGGAAATGTTCCACTGATAAATGACTAGTTACACAAATAATGTAATGTGTTACCAGAATCAGAAGCACACTCTGTAATTAAGTTTGTTGACATTTTATCATAAGCACTTGAATTATTATTTTAAGATTTTATAATGGACATTACTTGTACAGATAGAGTGAGGCTCGTATACACGTTTGTGCAGGTACTTGCAATGACTAGTGTGAGGTATTTCAGGGCAGCATCTACTGAACATGACAATCCCATATTCTCAGTAACAGCTATGAAATGCTTATTAAAAAGTTTTGAAACACAGCACACACCTGTTACTGTTGCATCATTTACTCTTCATGCTGTTTGCCCTTCTTCATTTTGGTTTTGTTTTGCTTTAGGGAGCAAAAAAACAACTGGGATCATACACATCTATGTCAAAACTGTAGAACACGAAGACAGAGAGGAGTTAAAAGACACTATACGTCAGTCCCAATTGACAGAACAGAAGACAGCTAAAAACAGGCACAGGGAAAAGGCACTAAAAAAGACACCATACAGAAACAGAGGTCCAGAACTAAAAATTAAATGGCCTTCGCCATATTGCTTTGGAGGATAAAAAGTAAAATGCGGTCGACAGCCCGCTTGTCGTTTGCTAAAACGGCCAATAACTCAGACGGTAAACCCAAGTGGGAACATAAATGGTTAAAAAAAATGGGCATTCCATCAGGAAGTGGCAGACAATTAAAACTTGGGTGCAATATGTACAAAGTGGTGGGGTAGTGCCACTTAGCAAATGACGATGGCTAAAATGGCAGTGGCCAATAAGCAGCCTAGTTATAATGACCTCCTCCCGGTGGGAGGGCCGAGAGGAGGTCATCCAAGCTGTTGGGAGAGGCTTAATAAGCCAGAGCTTATTCCTGTGAAGGGAGGACCATTGGCAATACCAAAGGGACACCACCTCCTGACAGACAGCAACACAGAGATCATCGAAGTGAATGTAGGTACTCGGGGGGCTGAGATGCGAGGACATCAGCCTCGGCAGCAGCGTTAGCAGCCTTGTTTCATGGCAGACCGACATGACCAGGACCCCACAGAAACATCACACTGGTTCCACCAAGAGTGAGCAAGTGACTGTTTTCCTGGACCCACTGCACTGAGGGATGGACGATGTACAACGCACATAGACTTTGAAGGGCGCTGAGTGAGTCTGAACAGAGGACACAATTGAAAAGGCTGTGTTGCCGGATGTACTTTGTGACATGATACAGAGGGAAGAGCTCAGTTGTAAATACTGAGCAGTGTGCCGGAAGCCAATATCGAAAGACACGGGTGCCAATGACAAAGTCACACCCAACTCCACTGTCAGTCCAAGAGCCATCTGTGTATACAAAGGTACTATCGCAAAGTTCCATGCAAAGGTCGCGAAA